>NW_017728943.1:2975524-2980040 GCF_001723895.1 Crocodylus porosus | reverse complement strand
GTGTGCATGCCAGATTACCCCTCCTCCCCCACTCGTGACTGGAACCAGGTGTTCTTGTCACAAGACCTGGTATCCTCCAAAATTTTATATGCAGATGAGGTGCAGGGCACCCTTATCTGGCTCTATCTTATAGGTACACCAATCATAAGTGACAGGCTGAGAGAGACCAATAGAGGGATTCTGGGTGAACTGTTTGGGGCCCTGTTTTCTGACATTTGCCAGTAACTTAAGGCTGAAGAAACAGGGATAATTGGAAATGGGAAAGAAAGGCACAGCTCAGCTGTGGGAGTTAGGAAGTTGAAATAAATGCAGTCTAGTGGCTCACCATGACTTGGAAAAGAGTTGGTGCTGAGCTCGTCTGCTTACAATGGGTTTACAATCTGCTTTCAATCGTATTCAGATGGGCTGCATTCTTGAAGGTTCAGTTCTATGCTTACCTGGCAGGGAAACAGCATGACCTTTGAGGTGGTCTTCCTAGCTGCACTGAGGAGACTGCTCTCCTGGCATGGGGATAGTACCTGCCAAGGTAATGTATCATAAACTTCCCACTTAGCTGCTGGAGAGGGAAGGTCTTGGTTTTAAGTTCACTTCATGAAAATTGGATACTCCTCCCTGGTGGCTTGCCCCTGAGCCCTTAGAGCTGAGGGCAAGCAAAACTCTGGGGCATCCGACCCCCAAGCCTCTAGGCTTGGGCCTGCAAGTAGGATGCCCGCCAAAGGTTTTGGAAACATCTGAAGCCCCAGATGGGGGTGGAGGATGTTTGCTGGTAGTAGGGCCACTTATGGTTCTGGACTGACTCATGGATTTGGAATTCGTTTTGGCTAATTTGGCTTGGAATATGGAAAATTTAATAAATTCAGGTGGGTTGCACTAACCTATTCTTGTGGTAGGCTCCAATCAGCATTGAAAACCTGAAAGCAGAGAAAGTGATCAACAGAGTGTTGGGATGTAAGGAGTACAGGAGGGAGACCTGAAGCTCAAAACAGTAGCAGTGACGGCAAGTAGGAATGCACTGGTAGAGGTTTTGGGGGCTGATACTGATAGTCAATTTTTAAGGAGGCATATCGACCGATATAGATCTGATTTCCAATACGCAGCCCGGCTGTGTCCACCTGGTAAGTCTGTTGTGGGGGAAGGTGCTTGCGGGGGGTGCAGATCAAGGCCCCTGCTGTGAGAGAGGGAGTGGGGCTGGGGCCAGGGCCCTGGCAGGCGCTGCCCAGCCAGTGCAGGGTGGAGCTGTGGCTTGTCTGGGGGGAGTGGGAGAGGCGGCTCCTGCTGCTGCATGCACGCAGGAAGAGCACAGGGGAAGGAGTCATGCCCCCAGATCTACATGGGGTGGGGTGGCCTGCAGCTGTGGGCTGGTGTTGGGGCTGGGGCTGTGCTCAGGGCAGGTGGCAGCAGTGCTGGCTAAATTATCAGCCACATCAGGCCAATTTCCAATACAGTCAAGTTTCTTTATATTGGTGCTGATCTGACATCAGACCTATGTATCAGTGCACCTCTAGTGGCAAGTAAGCACAAGGTGGAAAATAAATTGAACAGTGGAAATGAAGATCTGGAGACAGCTAGAAAGTGGACACGGGGGAAAAGAAAGGAAGAAAGGTGGCAGCAGGAGCAATGGCAGAGGCAGCAACAATGAGGGTGACAATGCCAGAAAAGACAGAAGCAGAAGAGAGTGGGAGACAGAAGGAGAAGGTACGTCGGGCAAGAAGCAGAGGACAGTGGGAGCACAATGGCAGGATAGCCCTCTAGCTTCAAAAGAAGCTAGAGAGAAACAGAGGCTGCATATAATCATAGAATCAATGAGTCGGAAGAGGCCTAGACAGATCATTGGGTCCGACCCCCTGCCATGGGCAGGAAGGAGCACTGGGGGTGGCAGGGGTCATAAGACCCCAGCCAGGTGCCTGTCCAGTCTCCTCTTGAAGATCCCCAGGGAAGGTGAGAGCACCACCTCTCTGGGAAGTCTATTCCAGGCTCTGGCCACCCATACGGTGAAGTAGTTCTTCCTAATATCTAACCTAAACCTATCCTCCCTCAGCTTGTGGCCATTGATCGTGGTGACTCCAAGGGGGGCCCTGGTGAACAGACTTTTCCCCGAGTCCCTGCTGGTGGCCCCTGATAAGGTTATAGGCAGCCACAAGATTCCCCCTCAGTCTCCTCTTGCGGAGACTGAAGAGATTTAGGTCCCTCAGCCTCTCCTCATAGGGTTGGCCACGGAGGCCCCTCAGCCATATGAGTGGCCCTCCTCTGCACCCTCTCCAGGTTCTCCACGTCCCTCTTGAAGTGTGGCGCCCAGAACTGGACACAGTACTCCATCTGTGGCCTGACCAGCGCCACATAGAGGGGGAGCAAGACCTCTCTGGACCTGTTAGTGATGCCCCTGTTGATATATGACAGGGTGCGATTGGCTCTGCCTATTGCTTCGTCGCACTGGCGACTCATATTCATCCTGGAGTCAATCCTGACTCCAAGATCCCTCTCTGCCTCTGTGCTGATGAGAGGGTCAGCCTCTAACCTATAACCATAATGCTGGTTCCCTCTCCCCAGGTGCAGCACCCTGCACTTGTCCTTGTTGAACCGCATCCTGTTCAGATCCTCCCACTTCTCTAACCTATCCAGGTCTGCCTGGATGCGGTCTCTGCCTGCCGGTGTATTCACTTTACCCCACAGCTTGGTGTCATCAGTGAACTTGAACAGGGTGCTTTCCACACCCTTGTCCAGGGTGCACTGGTAGAGGGGGAAGGTGCTCTATGCGACACTGGTCAGGCTGCAGTTGGAGTACTGCATCCAGTTCTGGGTGCCGCACTTCAGGAGGGATGTGGACAACATGGAGAGGGTCCAGAGGAGGGCCACTTGCATGATCAGGGAACAGCAGGGCAGGCCCTACAAGGAGAGGCTACAGGACCTGAACCTGTTCAGCCTCCACAAGAGAAGGGTGAGAGGGGATCTGGTGGCCGTCTGTAAACTGGCCGAGGGAGACCAGCAGACATTAGGAGAGTCCTTGTTCCCCTGAGCGATACTGGGAGTAACAAGAAATAACAGCCATAAGTTGACTGAGAGTAGATTAAAGCTGGATATCAGGAGGGAAGTGGTGCTGGCTCCTACCCTGGGGGTCTTTAAGAGGAGGCTAGATAGAGACCTTGCCGGGGTCATTTTACCCCAGTACTCTTTCCTGCCATGGCAGGGAGTCGGACTTGATGATCTGCTCAGGTCCCTTTCGACCCTACCTACTACAAAACTATGTGTGTGTTTTAGCTGGTTGTGGTAGCTTTTAACTCGGAGGGCTCTGCTCAGTCAGACTGAGCTGGAGCAGAAGCAGCATCTGCCCACTCCCAGGCTGGGCGGCAAGCTCCAAACTGGCCTTGCTGCACCCAGGGCTTACTCTGCGGAGGGAGCATCCTTCTCCTGCCTCCAATAGCTCTATGCCTGCAATAGCTCGATGCCTAGTCTGGTTAGCAAAGCACACAGGATGCAAGGCTGCAGTTAGGGCAGCAGGGTGAACTGGGGTGGGGAGGGGGAAGAGGCCCCATGTGCAGGAGTCTTGTAGGGTGGATTTAGGGCAAAGGCATCTGCAGTCCTTTGGACAGTTCTGGGAGGTAGCCCAAAGCCTTGAGATGTCTGACACCTAGAGGTCTAGCTAAGCAGTTCGGCTGCAGCCCAGTAGAGCCAGGTGCTGGTGACTGGAGGGAGTAGAGTATGGGGAGCCCTGGCTGCAGATCAACTGGAGGGAGGAGCCTGGCTTCCTGCTGGGTGGCCAGGACACACATGCCACTCTCAGACAGTAGCCTCTCAGTACCAGTCCAATGGGCCAGCAGGCCTGTCCCAGGAGAATGGTCTCTCTCTGGCCCATGCCTGCTCATGATGTCCCTGTGTCTCTTGCAGTCTGTTCAGGAGTTCCATGAAGATCTCTTCCCTGACTCTGCTGGGACCCTGCCATCAGCATCTTCCCAGGAATGGTGGGCAGGAGACAACAAACAGGTAACCCCTGGCTGACAGCTGCCTTGGCCTCCTGGAACAAGAACATTGGGCCATCTACTGTGGAGGTGTCATGTCCCTTGTAGGGAGAGGTAATCAGCCTCTATCTCCCTCCCACCCCCAGTGATCTACTCAAAAGTCCTCTTCAGCCAGGTACCTATTTACCCTCCAGTCTTGGATGCAGGAGGATTCTAAGAAAGATGCAGGGCCTCTGGAGGGAATTCTCCAAGGAGCTTTTCTACCTTGATCAGAGAATTTGGCTAGATTCTCACTCCCTTCCCTGGTCCTGGGGTCTGCAGTTGGAGTCTCTTCTGGATGATTTACCCTGGGGATTCTTGAGGGGATGAAAGAATAAACATGAGCAATGCTTGTCAACTTTAAAAAAAATCCGCCATTTTTATTTAAATCAGATTTTAATTAGGTTCTTACTTAAAAATAAGCCTGTTTCAACTTAGATTTCATAGATTTCATAGACATTAGGGCTGGAAGGGACCTCAGGAGATCATCGAGTCCAGCCCCCTGCCCAAAGGGCAGGAAGTCA
>NW_017728943.1:2939195-2973919 GCF_001723895.1 Crocodylus porosus | reverse complement strand
GAATAACGGTCACAAGCTGGCAGAGGGTAGATTGAGGCTAGATATCAGGAGGCGCTACTTCCCTGGCACTCCAACATCTACTCCATGGCCCTTCTGACTCTACCAACTATGAAACTGTCTTACAAGTTGATGTTTTGGGTGTTTTTGACGCTCTACCCAAAAACGTTGCTGAACCCTGGACTACAAGTTAATGGCCAAGATGCTAGCTTTAAGGATAAGGAAAAAGCTCCAGAAGGTAATACTTGAAGACCAAGGATGCAAAGTACCAGGTAGAAGGAACTCTGAAGCGATCGGAGTGATTGGAGATATTGCTCCACAAACAGTTATAGCAAACCTAGATTTAGAAGAAGCATAAGACAGAGTGGATCATTATTACGTATTTGAGGTACTATGAAAAATGAGATTCCCAGAGAAATTAATATATTGGATAAGGTTGTTTTGTAGCGAAGTTGAGTCAAGTCCAAATTAATAGGAACCTAAGTGTGGTCTTTAAAATCCATGCAGGGATGAGACAAAGATGCCCCCTGTTACCACTATTATTTGTGCGCAGCACGAAACCATCAGCACAAAGAATAAGAAAAGGTAAGGTCATAAATAAGACACTGGGAGGGGGTGGTGTAAAATGCGTACTATACAGAGTCTTCATAAGGTCTTTGTGAACTATTAAACTTTAATAACTTGGGTTGTGCACAAGGGCTTTGTGAAGACCCTGTATATGGATGATATAAATATAGTAGATAAAGACTTTAAATGGAAAGGGTGCTAAAGCATATATGAGTATGGAGAAGTGCCAGGGGCTAAACTGAATGCATCAAAAAGCACCATAATGGGAGTGAGGAACCAGAGGTACTTGGAGAAGTTGAGCCTTCAAATGAGAGAGAAAAATCGGTGTGCTAGGGATCTTGAATGATGCTGAAGGGAAAGATAATATGGCATGGGAAAAGGTGGTGGCAAAGCTGCAGCAAATACTTTGGTTATGGTCCAGGAGGACACTCCTTTGCCAGAAAAGTGACGGCATTTAAGGCTGTGCTACTGCCAATTTATTTTATATACGGGAATTGTATTCCTGCTGACATGGTGGCAGGTAACAAAAGTACAACGAGAAATGTATGTGTTCTTCTGAAATGCTGAAAGAGAAAGGTTGGCTGAAGCTGAACTGTACAATGCAGGGGCATGGGGGATGCCAGACTAGGGATTGTTCATCTGTGCAAAGTATGCCTTGCATATTGTGCCTATGTAATGGGGAGAGAGGGGGAAAGCAGTGCATATCGCCCAATTTCACACAGCTGCAGTTTTGAGGAAATGAGAAGTATATCAGACCTCTTTGAAGAGTCCACGGGTGTGGCAGCCAGCTGTTCATTACATCAGGATAGAAGGATTCATGCAGAGGTATATAGGGAAGGTAAGGCTGAAGATCCTGAAGGATCATAAGAAATTGATGAAAGTGGTAAGGGAGAGCCAGGATGGTGTACCAGTGGGAAACTTTACAGAAGGACAAGTGAAGACAGTGTGGATAGCAGCGATGGGGTAAAAAATTACAAGGTGAACATGCTGACTTAACTTCCAAGAGAAGTGGTGCTGGCTCCTACCCTGGGGGTCTTTAAGAGGAGGCTAGATGTACGCCTTGCTGGTGTTGTTTGACCCCAGTACTCTTTCCTGCCATGGCAGGGGGGTCAGATTTGATGATCTGCTCAGGTCCCTTCCAACCCTACAAACTATGACACTTGGATTAAGAAGCATCTTGCCAGTAAGAGAAGTACAGCACAGCTGGGGCTTAACTAGTTCATCAAGGTGCCCAAGGGAGAGGTGTGATGGGGAAAAAGAAACAGTGGGATGTTTTGGGAGCTTCCATATGCAAAGTGGGTATGGGAAAGGGTCGGCTACTTTCTGAGTGTCACCAAAATAAACCTGTCATTAACGTGGCAGATGGTACTACATGGACTCATACCAATAAGGGACTGGAAAAAACATTATTAAGGACTTGGTGTTGAAAGTAGTTTATGGAAAGTAAGAAACCTCTTGGTGTTTAAGGGATTAGCTTTCACTGAAAGAGACTGCCTGAACCTGGGGCTGCATGAACTGAAATACTATATCGATAGGGACAAGGAAGAGATTGGAGAGCAAGAGGCAGAAAAGAAGTAGAGGAAAAAACTGTGCACACTTGTTTCACTAAACCAGCAGAGGACTAATGGGAGGGCAGAGTTACAGGTGGTTACTGAGGAAACAGTTTTTCATGGGGTTCTGTATAAAGAAAACTATTTCTGTAAGGGTTTGTTTTTTGTGGGAAGTTGATACGTTATATACAGGAACATATCAAAACCTTACAGGTTCAATATATGTAGTTGTTTCTGTGCTATGAAGTCTTGGTAAAACAAGGATACTCAATATGTGTAGATTTGTAAATGTAGGGTGATGAGTATGTTTTCAATAAAATTTGTAGAAGGTTCCCATCAGCATCTTGGCCTTTTTGACTGTGATCAAGTGTAGCAGCAAGCATTTTTGGCCTCAAGGGAAGGGTGTCAGAACTGGCTCTGGCCCTCCCAGTGCCACCCTGGTATTGCAGTGCCTCCAGGCCCAGTATCAATTCCCTGTGGAAGGAGCACCCACCTATTTTTAAGGGCCATACAAAGAAAGAAAAAAGGGTTGCCATCAGCATTTTTGGCACCATGGGAGGGTGTTGGAGCTTACTTCTGCTTCCCCGAGTGCTGGCCTTGTATTGTAGTACAGTAAAAGTTCCATTAGCCGGCGTGCTCTGTGAACTGGCATGCGGGCTTGTAAGGCAAAGTGAAACCAGAAGTGCCCACCGTGGCACTTCCAGTTTCTCTGAGCCCCCACGGCCCAGGGCAAAGCAGCCTGCTCTGCCGAGCCCCTGTGGCCCGGGGCATAGCAGGCTGCGCAGGGCTCATCTCCCTGTCCGGTGGGGCCCGCAGGAGGGATGGTGATGCCGTGGATGCGACGGGAGAAGTGGCAGCCCAAACAGGCATCCTTGCCACTCAGTTAACTGGCATGTTTTGTTATCTGGCATCCTCCATTCCTGGGAGATGCTGGATAATAGAGCTTTTACTGTACCTCCAGGCTAGTGCCCATTCCCTCCTGGTGAAACAGCGGCCTGTTTGTTTGTTTTTAATTTGTTTTAAGAGCCATACCAACAAAAAAAGAGAGGTTCCTATCACTACGTTTTCCCACTATGGGCCACGCATTTTATAGTCATGCTCAGTGTTAGCTGCCTTTTTAATGAATTTCATAACTGGTTTCCATTACTGAGCACATGCTCCTTTTGACATTGGTTTAATGATAGATGGTATATTTAATGAGGTTTCCTTGTATGAGAATGTAAGACAAGGAGCTTTTTATCCTCCTGCATGCTGGTGGGAAAAGGTGAGGGGTGTGGTTTACTTATATAGTTGCTGTATTCCTGTGTAAAACTTAAGTGCTTTGGTTGGTGCAGTTAGTTTTTCATGCAGCAGCAACCAATGGTTCATGCTAACTTCTGTTCATGGAGGAACATGTTCATCTGTACCATCACAAAATTCTGTCTAGATCACATTTGTTCTCAGTGAAGTATTCAACAGTCATGATGGCAACAGTCACTAGCACAATCTAAGCTGTATGGTGGTAAGTCATGAACTAAGTTGGTTATAAACCAGTACAGTACTATTGCTTTTGTAAGTTGCAGTGGGTACTTTAATATTCTTTACTCAATTTCTTTGCTTTTTAATATAGGATCTGAAAATGCACAAATGGTTAAATACTTGGTTTTGCTGTCATTTCTCGTAATATGTTCTTACCTCTTTCTTTTAATATAATCTGGTAATAACTGGTCATAGCATCCCTCAGTCAATCATGAGTAGGGGCCAATCGCATTCCACTGTTCCATGGAAAGAATCCTATTGATGCTAGTAACAGATGGACCAAACTCATTCAGAATTGTGTAACAAGTGTGGGGAAATTAGCAGAGGTATTCCTATATTTGTAGGAATGCCACTAACTCTTGACCAGTGGTCAGGGTATAACAGTTTGCACTGCAGACTTCCCTTATAGATGCATCTCTCTCCAAAGCAGTCATTTCAACTTTATTATTTTAAAAAATATTAATTTTTGTTGGTAAAATTGAACAATTAACTGAATTTTGTGGACCCTTGGTATATCTTTCCTTTGGCTTTTTTCATAAACTATTAATTTAGAATTGATTGTTCATTCACGTGTTTGTGTAATTGGATATGTGGTGTTTTAAACCTTTCCCCTCTCCTCCCCCTCCCTGCCCCTCTTTCTACAGGCCGCCATATGGCAAGCACTTAACCACTATGCTTATCGGGATGCAGTGTTCCTGGCAGAAAGGCTATATGCAGAAGGTATGTGCTGAAGTATCTGTTTAAAAAAGTATAGTTAACCTCCATAGGGACACTAACTTCTAATTATTATGTATTTTTTTTTTTAAAGTTGAAGGTACTTTTGGGGACTTTGTGCTAAGCTTGATTCTGCCATGTAAATGCAATGAATTTCATAAGCTTATATATTCTTGGTTTTGCATGGTATAACTATTTTGTCTAGCCCACTCGCTCTTGTAGTGCCTTTTAAAATTTTGTTGGCTGTAAAAGGTTTCATAATTAGTGCTGCTACTGGAACTGGTCAACAGAAAAACGTTCTGACTTGTCTCCTGTCTCTGAACTCAGATGCTTCCTCTTTGCCATGAGCTGCTATCCAAAAATTCCTTTTAGTCTTGGTCTCTATCATAGTAGCATAATGCTTTGTGGCAGGGGCATGTGCTGACCTGCTCTGTGTGTTGTATAACAGTTTATTAAATAAGGCTGGATGATTACTATGTATTTTATTTTTAAATTTGATATTAAGTTGGCAAAAATTTTTTCCTTCTTTCACACATGTCCACACAGACAGATTTTGTTTGCTTTTGTGCTTTTCATCAAACTTACTGTGAGGCTTTTGTTGTTTGCTTGTTTTTTGCAGCATTAAATCAGTTGCCCAAACCTGTAAGAGTTTTTTAGTATATCAATCTTTTGTCCCCTGTGAAGTGCTAAGAGACCTCAGTATTTATTGTTTTGTAAGCTCTGCTTGTAGATTCACAGAAGTTTAGGGCTGGGAGGGACCTTGTGAGATCACTGGGTCCAGCCCCCCTGTTCTGGGCAGGAAAGACTGCTGGGGTCAAATAACCCCTGCAAGGTGGGTGTCCAGTTTCCTTTTGAAGATCTCCAGGATGATGCCTGCAACCACCCCTGCTGGGAATCTATTCTAGAATCTGTTCACACGAACAGTGAAGAAATTTTTCCTCGTATCCAGTTTGAAACCTTCTAGGAGTTTGACGGTTTCTGGCTTTCCCCTGGGATGCTGCAGTGAATATAGTTGTTCACTTAGCCCCTGGTGCTCACTCCTGATATATTTGTAAGCTGCCACCAAATCCGCCTGAAGTCTTCTCATTTCTAGGCTAAACAGTCTCATGTCTGTCAGCCTTTCCTTGTATGGATTGCTCTCTTCAGGCCTCTATTTATAGAACAGTGCCTCTTCTCTGGGCTCTCTCAAGCTTCTCCACATCCTTCTTGAAGTGTGGTGCCCGGAACTGGATGCAGGACTTCAGCTGCAGCTTCACCAATGTAGAAGAGAGTGGGAGAATGACTTCCTTTAGTTTTGCTTGAGATGCATCGGTTGATGAGTGCCAGTGTATTGTTTGCTTTGCTAACTGTAGCATCAAACTGATGGCTCGTATTCATTTTATGGTCAACTTTGACCCCTACGTCCCTTTTGGACGTGGTGTGAGCTAGCACAGCACCACTGAGCCTGTAAGTTTGTTGTGGATTTTTCCTCCTCAGAGCTCTTTGTACTTTCCAGTGTTGAACAGCATCTAGTTCTCTTCCACCCATCTAACTAATCTGTCTAGGTCCTCCTGGATCATCAGCTTACCTTGATGCATGGCCACACTTCCCCACAGCTCGGTGTCATCAGTCAACTTTGCCAGTGTGCTTTTCTCCCTGACATCCAGATCATTGATCAAGATATTTGAAAAGTACTGGCCAAGTACTGAACCCTGGGAGACTCCATTGGCTACCTTCTACCAGGTTGACACAGGTCAAGTGAGGGCAGCAAGGGCAGGACATCACCTCATCATGCGTGGCTCTTTCTACCATCTGCCCTCTCCCAGCCTCTAGTCTGTATCTGTGGGGCCAAGAGCAGCCCTCACCACCAAGACTTCTTCTCCAGGCTCTTGTGTGCCAGTATCTGGAGCTATCTGCCCCTGTAACCCTTCCCACCTCCCTGGAGAGTATTGGAGGATGAGGTGGGCTGAAAAGCATGGCTCTGCAGCCTTGTGTCACCAAGCAGCAGGCTCTGCTGCAGGCAGTGAGAGGGGCTGGCACCAGAGCTGCTGGGTGGGGGGAGGGCAGGGCAAGGTAGCAATTCCCAGAAGAGCACCTGGAGGTTCTGCTTGTCTGTGGGACACTAGGGCAGGCGCAGGACACCAGACGGGTGGAAGAGAACACAAAAGCACTTACTGCTTTCTTGCATGGAGGCTGGGTGCAGTTACACCTTTAAAGTGATCTTGTGGCAACCCAGTTGAGAATGACCTGCGATAGACTACATCTTATAGCAGAGAACATGAAGCATCCCCTTATCTATTCAATATACAGCTTATATTGTACATTTGTGCAAATCTATGTTAAAAGAACGCTACTAAGTTAAAATAAAGCACTAAAAAGTCTCTCTGGAAATGGTGCATGTGCAATTTGGTCAGCCCTAGGAGGTGTGAAACCTTGTCACCCTTAGAGAAGACTATCTCTGGAAGTCTTTCTTTTTTTAAATAGCTACCAAGTCTGAGAACTTTGAATAATTTTGGTTTTGTTTGCCCTTCTTTTTTACCTCCTCTCCCTCAGAAAATTCCCACAGGTCTTGCAGTGTGGCCAGATTCGATTGCATTTTTTAAGGAAATGGCAAAATTCATATCCTTGACATGCAGGCTATCTCCTAAATGAAGCCTGTTACCCAAAATATAGAAGTGCTGTAGCTCTTCAAACAGAGAGGGCACATGGATTAGTCATGGACAGAACACCCACACTTTTTTTTCCCCCTCTTAACTTTTTCATCTCTTGGAAAAATAAACCTGTCTCATGCAGAGAGCAGGCAGGAAAAACTAGCTCAAATGGTTAAAAATGGATGAAATATTATATAAGCAATAGAAAACAGGTTCTTGGAATGGAAAGTGTAAAGCAACCTCAATTTTAGATGCTTCCAGCTCTGGTTTATAACATACCATACTTACTTAAACCCTACCACCTTGTCTTGGATTCTTCCCCCCTTCCCTATTCAACATTGTGTAGGGAAAGCCCCTTCTCTTAGATGGGGGGCAGGGAGCAGGGCAACAGCTGCAACTCCAGACCTGGGAGTTGCAAGGAAGCACAGGCCTTGTGGGGAGGTGAGCAGGAGGGGAACCAGTAGTGGGGGAAGCCAGGCAGCAGGAGAAATAAGTGGGGAGCCAAGCAGCAGAGGGTGGGCACCACAGAGTGGTGTGGACAGATGTGAAGTGCTCAGGTACTGTGGGGTTAAATGGGGCAGATAGCAAGGGGTGAGGAGTCAGACCCTCTGCCCCCCTGACACTTTGCCCCACTTCAGTGTTGGTGGAGGGATAAATTTTAAGATGACTTTCCAAATATTAGTCTCTGGAGATTAAAAATTATAACAAACTTATAAATTTCCCCTGTCTAGAATCTGTTTACTGGAGGGTCATCTTAAATTTCAAATCATCTTGAATTTGAGTAAATATGGTGATTTTTTTGTTTGTTTGTTTGTTTGGGGTTCTTTGGGGTGTTTTGTTTTTTTTAATCAAACACTGTGGTAAACATACAGCTGTCCTTTTTAAGACAACTTGGGCAAACTCATTAAACTTGCTATAAAATCTTTATCTGAGTTCAGGGATATCAGTCTTTTAAGAATGGAAGCAATTGTGATAGTGTAAAATTGGCTTGTGATTTCACTAAATAGTTATGAAAGCATTGGCTACATTACATTAGAAGTTTTTTTTTTACTTTTTTTGCATGCAAACTGTAGTAGGAAAGGGAGGATGAGAGTACTTGAGCATAAAGAGTTAACTCTTAATTGTACATGACTGTTACCATAATTTCTTTAAGTCTTTGTTTTGAATAGAGTTAGTTTAATGAAAAATTAGAGATGTGTACACTCCCTATATGCTGCAGAGTTCTTGTACTACCAGTTAACCCCCAGTTCCTTCGAGCAAGAAAATCCCTGCTGGTGGCAGTGTTTGTGCTAGCAAAGCTGTGTTAATAAAGGGGTGCAGTTCCTGGCAAAGAGAGGGTGACTACTGTGTGTGATATTTTTTGCACTTCTAGTTGAGAGAAGCCAGTAGAGCTATGCAGCGTAGACTGAGCTTGAGAAAAGTAAGAATGGAGTCTGTGAATGTTTGTTGCAGCAGTAACCTAGTCAGTAGCTCTCCACTTAAATCATTGGGGACACATCTGAAACCAAGCTCTGAAAAGTTTTAGAGGCTGAAATATCCTGAACTGGCTTGAAACCAGGAGTAGAAGGGATGCTCCTGCCTTTAGCCCTAAACTCCTAGAAATTTGGGAAAAAGACTAGCTCCAATGGTAGATGAGGCCGAGTACATGTAACACTTGCTTTACTTTTTTTTTTTTTTTTTTTTTTCCATTTGAGTTTTGGTGGTTTTCCATCCCTCCCCACTCCAAATTCCTTTTTCAAATCAATGCAGACTTAAACCAGACAACCTTCCTCCTGATCTTAAGTATGGTTTTCGCTATTCCTCATCCTATTCTGATGCGCTGAGCAGGTGTGTATGATGTGGTCCTAAGCAGAAGGAAGAAATTCAGAAGGTGAAACTCAGTGGCACTCAGAGCAGGAAATTCAACAGCCATGTGCATACACATGCAAGGCTTCCAGTTCTTTCACTATAGTGCAATTAGATCTGGCATGTGTTTCCATGCAGATGCCATACAGCTGCCCTGTGAATCCCCTTATTTGCTTGTCCTAATCTTCTAAGGACAACGCCACCTTTCTGTTTGTTTTTGACCTAGCACCTACCTTTTGCCTCATCCTGCTTTTTTTTTTTTTTTTTTAAACCTATATTTAATTCCTTTTTTTAGGTTTAGGAGACTTTTTCCTAATCTTTTGTACACTTTTTTTTTTTAATAAACTTGCATATGAAAAATACCTGCATCTATGTGGCTTCCATCAGACTAAAGGCAGGACCTTGGATTTAAACTTGCTGATGTAGTATGTAACAAATGTGACTAACATTGTCTTATATGAGATTTAATTATTAATTTAAAAGACAGGGCTCTTAAAGCAGCAATGTTACACACTGCATCTTATGGTTTATTTTAGAACATACATTGTTTCATATTTTAAAATGTTCAATATATCCCAATTAATGTTGAGAACACTAGACTAATTACCTTTGCTAAAATATTACATGCACAGTTATAACATCAGAAATGATTTGTTGCTGGAGCCCAGTCCTACAACATGCTGAACAATTCTTGGCAGATAGTGAATAGCTTAGATTTCCATAGACTTTAGAGGGTGTCCTCATGGAATGTAGTTGTTAGTCTTTTGAAGATGCATTAACATGAACTGAATGAGAGTTTGCTGTAGCTGCCACTGATGTTAAGCCTGATCATGCAAATAGTTATACAGGTAATCTGTGGAAATACCTTATAGGATCTATCCTGTTTGGCTAGAAATGACCAAAAGCTAGGAAGGGTGGGAATTCACCTAGGGAGTTTTCCTGAAAACTCTCTCACCTTCCTTCACTGTAAACTTGGTGAGAGGAAGCAGGGAAAAGGGAACATCTGGGGACTAAGGAGCACTGAATGGGCCAAGTTATGGGGGAGTTTGGTAGGGGAGGTCTACTTGGAAAGAGGGGCAGGAGGAGACGCGGCAGATTAAGACCCAGAGAAAGGGCTGGAGGATGCTGCAATGCCAGAGCCACTGCTACTTCTAGCTCTTCCTGTGCTTGTACCTGTGAGGTGTCTGTCCAGACAGGACCGCTCACTGTCGAGGCTTCCACCCACGTCCTGGCTTGGTGCTGTGACAGCCAGGTGAGGAAGTGCCTGCAGTGTGTGTGGTGCCTCCTGGTAGTTCCATCAGGGAGCAGGCAAGAGTGCTACGAGGGGAGGTAGTAATGCTCTGAAGCATCGTCTGCCATGAGGAGTTCATCAATTCAGTGCTGAAGGAGAAGTCTAGGACTGTGGAGGAAGGAGTGCCAGAGAATGAAGAGAACATGGAGTCCCAGCAAGCTGTAAGTATGTGACCTCTGGCAGCAAGCTGAAGTCCTCTCTACCTGCAGCAGTTTATCTGAAGAACAGACATGTAGCCCTATCAACCCAGCCAAGGTCAGCTCCCAGATTACTGCTCCTGTCAGCACAGTTTGGGGTGAAGGTGTGCAGCTCTGGTGAAAGAACTGGTTGGGCACTATTTAGAAAATCTGGACATGTACAAGTCCATAGGGCCAGGTATGATGCACCCAAGGATGATGACAGAGTTGGCTGATGTGATTGCAGAGCTGCTGGCCAGTATCTTTGAAAACCTGTGACAATTGGGAGAGGTTCTGAACGATTGGAAAAGGGCAGATATAGTGCCTATCTTTCGGAAAGGGAAGAAGGAGGATCCAGGGAACTACAGACTAGTCTGTCTCACCTCTGCCTGGAAAAATCGTGGAGCAGGTCCTCAAGGAATCCATTTCTAAGCCCTTGGAAGAGAAGAAAGTAATTGGGAACAGTTAGCATGGATGCTGCACCAAGGGCAAGTCATGCCTGACCAACCTGATTTTCTTCTGACAAGATGACTAGGCTAGGATCTGGAACCAACTGGCTAGGGTCTGGAACCAACTTCCAAGAGAAGTGGTGCTGGTTCTACCCTGGGGGTCTTTAAGAGGAGGCTAGATGTATGTCTTACTGAGGTCGTTTGACCCCAGCATTCTTTCCTGCCCATGGCAGGGTGTCGGACTAGATGATCTACTGGGGTCTCTTCTGACCCTAGAAACTATGAAATTATGACTGCCACCAGGTTGGTCAGGCATAACTTGCCCTTGCTTGCATCCATGCCAACTCTTCCTAATCACTTTCTTCTTTTTCTGAAGTCCAGGGTCCTCACTCTGCTGCTCTCCTTACTTCATTTTGTCAAGATCTTGAACTCTATCACCTTGTGATCACTGCTGCCCAAGTTGCCATCTACTTCTGCATCCCCTGCCAGTTTTTCCATGTTTGAGAGCAGCGTTCAGGAAGAGCACAGCCCCTAGTTGGTCTCTCCAATACTTGTACCAGGAAGTTGTCCTTAAAAACTTCCTGGATTACCAGTGCACTGCTGTATTGCCCTCCCAGCAGATGTTGGAGTGGTTGAAATCCCCCATGAGAACCCAGGTCTATGGCTTGGAAACTTCTGCTAGCTGTTTGAAGAAAGCCTCATCTACTTGCACCTCCTGGTCTGGTGGTCCTTAGCAGACAACCACCACAACCTCACCCTTGTTGCTCTTCCCTTCTGACCTTAATCCAGAGACTTTCAACAGCCCTAGCTCTAGTTTCATGCTGGAGCTCTGAACAACCATAAAGCTCTTACATGAAGTGCAACTCCTCTTCTCCCTTGCCTGTCCTTCCTGAACAGTTTGCATCTGTCCATGACAGTACTGCAGTCATGGGAACTATCCCACCAAGGCTGTTATTCCAGTAATGTCATAGTGCCTTGACTGAGGACTTCCAGTTCTTCCTACTTCTTGTCCCAGGCTTCATGCATTCGTGAACTGACACCTGAAGTAACTAGCAGATTGTCCTACTTTCTCAGTAAGAATACAGCCTCCCTTGTTGCCCCTTCCTCCAAAGCAACTTAAAGTCCTTTTTAGTTGCTTTGGGCTTCTTTTCCTATAAAACTTATCAAAGGTTCTGTTCTCACCAAGAAGTATTTACATGTTGGGCTTCAACTGTGAAACGTCAACAACTCATGTTGTTCAGCAGTTTGTGAAGTTTGGCAGACTCTTTTACGGCTGCCTCTATTTCCTACTGAGATTTAGAATGCTGTGCTAGTGTCCTGGCCCATATTGTATCTGATTGTTTCCCTTGGCAGCTCTAAGGACTCCAAACTGGCTGTATACAGGATAGTAGGAGAAACCCAGCAGGCTTCTAATCCAGACAAGCAGTTGTTTGCTTGGCACAGACCCACTCAGGCTATCTAAACAGTTCTGTCATTTCTATGCATAGGTATGAGAAGGTATATCATAAACTATAGCTTTTTCATAAAGCTCTGATATGGCTACACCAAGAGTATTGCATTTAGCTCATTTCTTCAGTAATGAGGTGCCCGAGTTCCCTACATTGTATTAGACAAGAGCACCAAAAATTGGCTTCTCACGTATGTAAAGTTTTGCTTGTCAAGCTCCATATTCTCTCAGAAGTTAAAGATTATGAGTTAAATTTTAGGAATGTTTAACAGTTAATCCAGTTCACTGTCATGTCCTGCTACAAGTGCTTTATGGCAGCAAATCTTGACTTTTTTTTATAAAGTGCTAATTTACAAGTGACAATCTACTGAATGTCAGAGCTGAAGGTGTGAGTGGAGTAGTCTATGCCTTCACATATATTTTGTATGTTACCAACAGTGAAGTAGTTCTCAGGAGCAAGGATGCAGGCCTGGAGCCTCAGCTCATATAAACAGGTGAAATTTGCAGTAATTTCACTGGGTTTAACATAACTACAGTAGCTAAGGAACTAATCCCAAGACCTTCTTGTATACCAACCTCATACAGTGGACCTTACAGGTTATGCCATCTGTTGAACTGAATGACCTCCTTCAGTGTAGGTTGAGATCTAGTTGCTCTTTAAATTCCATGACTCATTCAAGAAAAACCTTCTTTTGCCTGCCTATATATTGAATATTGTCTGCATGGTATTTTTGGTTGGTTGACTTTCATGGTTTAAAAAAAAAGCTTTTTATCCTCTAGAATGGAGGTGGGCAAAATATGGTCCGCAAGCTGGATCCTGCCCTCCAGCTGATTGGACCCAGCTTGTGGGTGGTGACCTTCACCACTGCAGCAATTCTTTTGTCTTCTGAGAAACTCCCTGTGCAGCCCAGGGTCCACCCTGCTGGCTTCTAGGGTGGTCTCTCTCCCCCTTCTGAGAGCCATCCCTCCTACCTTCCCCACAGGGCCTCTTTTCTCTTGCTAGCACCTGTGGATCTGTTTTTTATGGCACTGGGTCCTCTTTCCTGTCGCCCAACTCTCTCGAGCCAGGCTTGCCCAGGAGGTCCGCGTTATGGCATGCCACCCCAAGAAGGGACAGATTCACAGCTTGCTCTCAGCTGTAGTCTTTCACTCCTGGCTCTGCAAGGCCTTGCCTTAAAGGGACCTAGCCCTGTGGTCCTGCCCTGTGTCTTTTCCCCAGTAACGGGTGTAAACCTGTTACAGATGTGGCATGCAGCATGGGTCCCCAATTGACTGGAGCAGGTATGGTGCACTACACAGTTCCACACCACTTACCAGGCACACCACATGTGGAGGAGACCCCAGATCAGCAAGAATAGATGCTGTGTGTAGTGCAGCACCCACTCTGGAATCAGTTCTACATGCAGTGCCTTTGCCAGCTGCATATGCTGCCCACTCTGGGATCGGCATAACATTCAATATGAATGCCAAAGCAGTAGCCATGGGTGCTGGATCCAGCATGGGTTGAGGCGAGGAAGTCTGTGAGCCCTATGGCTCAAATCTGGCTAGTGAACTAACCCCATGTTCACTCATTCAGCCTGCAGGGCCAGATGAGTTTGGACACCCATGAGCTAGAGTAACAGCAGAACAAGTTAGGGTGTACTTAGATAAGCTAGATACGTTCAAGTCAACCAGTTTGGATGGGATGCATTCTACACTACTGAAGGAATTGGCTGAGGTAATTTCAGAGCCACTGGCTATTCTCTTTGAGGATTTGTGGAGAACAGGCAAGGTCCTGAATGTCTAGAAAACAGTAAATACAGTGCCCTTCTTTAAAAGAAAGGGAAGGAGGAGAAATAAGGGAATTACAAAACAAATCTGCCTAACCTCTATATTTGGCAGGGGGAGGGAAATTATGGAACGAGTCCTCAAGGAATCTATTTTGAAGCACCTAGAAGAGAAAGTTATCAAGAACAGCAAGCATGGATTTCCCAAGAGCATGTTATGCCTGACCATCCTGATTTCTTTCTTTGGTAAGGCAGTGGGCTCAGTGGACAGTGGGAGAGAGCAATGAATGTAATCCACCTTAACTTTAGCAAGGCTATCTACCTTAACTTTAGCAAGGCTTTTCACACCATCTCTCATGACATTTTCATTCACAATCTATAGAAATACAGACTAGATGAAAGTTCTGTAAGGTCACCAACTGGTTGGATCATCCTATTCAATGAGCAGTCAATGGCTCAGTGTCTAGTCAGGAGAAGGTAATACAAGTGAGGTTCTCCAGGAGTCTGTCCTGGGTCCTTCAAGAAAGAGATGACCAGCTTGGAAGGAGGCTGGTGCAGAGCAACAAAAATGGCAGGTGAGTGAGAAGGGGTGGGGGGAGTGCAGTCCCAGCCAGTGTTGGAACCCACCCTGTACAGTGCTAGATGCAGTCCTGGTCCTGGACTGGCTAGAGCAGGCACTGTGTGCAGTGCATGTCCAGAAGAGCCTGGAGGAGGTGACCAGAATGGATTCCACATGCAGCACGTGTCCCAGACTCAACCTGCAGGTTCAGTCTGCGTCAGTTCAGACTAAGGGCAGCACGTGACAGGATAACAGGGCTCTGTGAGCCATGTATTTGATATCCCTGCTTTAGGCTGTTTGTCTATTAGAATTTAAAAAAGGCATTAAATGCTTCAGTTTCCTCTGCATTATCTGTAACTTGATTGCCTTCCACATTCCATAAGGGACCTTTGGTTTCTCTGATTTTCCTCTTCCTCTTGCCATACTTGTAGAATCCTTTTTTGTCTTATGTCCCATTGCCAGTTACACCTCAGATCATGCTTTGGGCCTTCAGACACTTTCTCTGCATGCCTGTGCAATACTGTTACACTCGTCCTTCATACTGTGACCGAAGTGTCCTCTTTTTATAGGATTCTTTTTTGAGTTTCAACTCATTAAAGAGATTGCTCTCCAGCCAGGCTGGCCTCCTGTTACACTTCCCATTTTTCCATTGCATTGGCATAACTTATTCCTATGCTCTGAAAAGGGTAAAGTAGAGCCAGCTCTCCTGCATTCCATTTCTCCTCCAAGGGGATCCTGCCCATCAGTTCCCCATGTTGGTTCAGGTTTGCGTTTCTGAAGTCCAGTGTCTTTCTTGTGCTGCTCTCTATCCTTTCTCCCCGTAAGATCTTGAACTCTTATAGTTTTGTGGTCACTGTCACCCAAGCTACTGTCCATCTTCACATTTTTAACCAGTTCCTTCCTGCTTGTGAGCAGTAGGTTAAAGAGAGCTCTTCCCTGCCCCCATCCCCACCTCCAGTTGGACTGTCTACCACCCGTATCAAAAAGTTATTCCCAACAGACTCCAAAAATTTGTTGGAGTGCTTGTACATTGCACTGCTATGCTTGCTGCTGCCCTCCCCCAGCAGATATCCCAATAGTTGAAGTCCCCCATGAGAACCATGTCCTGCGACTAGGGAAACCTTTTGTCAGTTCTTTTAAGGAAAGCCTCCTTCTAGTTTTATGGCCTGTAGCAAATGCCCTCCCTCCCCTAATTCACTGCTCTCCTCTCTGACCTTTACCCAGAGCCTTTTAACAGGCCTGCCTTCTACTTCTTGTACCACATGTCTGAAGACCTATATATCATCTCTTATATGTAGGGCAAAAACACCTCCTCCTTCTCTCCCCGGCTTGTCTTTTCTGAATAAACTGTACCTATCTATTGCAGGTGCACAGACTTCAGATTTTTTTGGCTGATACTGATGGCCAGTTACTAACCAGCCATATCGGCCGATACTGATCCAATAACCAATTTACAGGAATGCAGCCTAACAGCTTGGAGAGCAGTGTCTGGCCAGTAAGTGGTGGGGGAAGGGGTGTGGGGAAGGGGAGGGGTACAGACTGACTTCCCCACAGTGAGGGAGGGAGTGAGGCAGGGGCAGATGCTGCCCAGCCAGGGTGGTGAATGTGGCCCTGCTGGAAGTGGGATGGACCTGTGGGCAGCTTGTCCAGGGGGCATGGGAGGGAGATGGAAGCCATTGCTTGCACCCCTGGGAGAGGCATGGGAAGCATCTGCCCCCCAGATTTTTGCACAGGGTGAGGGTGGGCTGCCCACTGTGGGCTCAGGGCCAGGGGGTGCCTCAGCCTCTTACTGGTGGGGGGTGCTGGGGCTGTGCTTGGGGTGGGCAATGGTGGCAGTGCTGGGAAGCGTGGCTATGGGGTGGGCTACGGCCACCCTAAAATTTCCTGTAGCCGCCCCACCTCCCAGTGCTGCTGCCACCTGCCCAGCTCCCTTCCCAGGAAGAGGCCAGTGCTGTCCCTAGACTGGAGCCTCAGCAGGCAGTCTGCCATTACCCTGTGCACAAATCCAGGAGACACATGCCCCCTGTGCCTTCCCCAGGGGTAAGCACAGCAGTAGCCTCTCCTCCCCACCTGTCTGTGACCTCCAGGCCCAGCTGCCTGTAGCTCCAACCCGCTTCCAGGGTAGGATTCTCTGCCCTGGCTGGGCAGCCCCTGCCCCTTCCTTCACCATGGGGGCTGCAATCTGCTCCCCTCCCCCAACATCCCTTCCCTCCTGTAGACTTATCAGCCACATGCAGCTCTCCATGCTGCCCAGCTGGATTCCTCCTCACGTGCATGCTGCAGAGGCATGCGTGCTGCAGCTGCGCACATGCTCACAGTATTTATCGGTTACATTACTGGCAACACTGGCAAAAAAAAAAAAAAAAAAAGCTGATTGCTGATAAGGTTAACTTTTTCTTTTTTATCAGTGTCGATCTGATATGCAACTGATATATTGGTACACCTCTATCTATGGCAGTACTGCAATCATTTGCATCTTTGTAATCGCAATTAATATCAATTCTGTGTTTATACTATAACCTGATATTCTTCCTGTTGTATTCCCTGTACTTTTCACATTAATGTGTAAACATTTTCGGTATCTAACTGAGAGTCCTATCCTTTCCCTGAGAACATTGCTAAGGCTTTTGTTATTGCTTTCCCTGACTTATCTTTTATCCAGGTCCCCAGGCTCTACTTAATTCCAGGGTTTTTTTTCCTCCACCCGTGGTGAAAGTAGTTTCAAGCTGTCCTCACTAGGTTAGGCCTGTATGAAGACCCTCTTCCCTCTCTTCGTCAGGTGGATCCCATCTCTTTCCAGCAGTCCATCTTCTTGGAACGCCACCCCATGGTCAAAGAAGCCAAAAACCCCTGTGAAGAGGATTTTGAAGGAAGATACCTTAAGCACTCTGCTACTATAACCTAATCCTAGGAACTACAAAAGCTGCCATCGTTTCAGTATCACAATTCTGATTTAATTATTTGTCTTAAATTTCAAGCAGAATTATAAACAGCTGGAGGAGCCTGATGGGGAATAACTGGAAGGAAAAGAAAATCAAATGTCTCACTTTCCAGGCATGCCAAAATAAAAGATAAATGAGATTCTGTTCATCTCAATTTACTTGGACTTTCAGAAGATTTTTCACTGTGTTCTTAGTAAGGATTACTGACATCTCATGTTCCCTTTAGCTCCTAGTTTTATTACTTCTTAGAAAACAATAGGTAGAAAATGACTTTGGAATAAATGGTCTATTTCAACAAGGCAAAATGCTGAGGGAGATGTCCCAAGGGTCTACAACAAAATGCTTATTATGATCTCTTAAAGGGGGTAAGTAGCAGGATGACAAATGTTACTGAGAACATAACTTCAGATTAATCAAAACTAAAGATTAAGTTTAGTTCAGAGGGACTTAACAGTACAAGTAAAGAAGCAACCTAATTGCAAGTGAATGTATAGTGTTGAAAAAAGCATGGGGTAGTACATGTTTAGAACCAAACAGTATGAGTAATTTTAAAGTGGCCGAATAAAGGTAAATTCACATTTAATGGGCAGCTTGGTGAGAACTGTTTGCTGTAAAAGTCGTGATTGAAGTGATGTTTGGGAATGCATAGAAAATGCTTGTCATGCCTATATATAATCAGTTGTTCATGGGTGAGTAGAGTCTGGATCCTTCATATCTGGGTGGTTCACAACTTTAATTTCTAGCACATTGCCTGAATTAAGTGAGCCACTCTTACTGTGACTTCAACTTCAAGCTCACTTCAGATGCTGTTAAAGGACATGTACAAAGCCATGTATCAAATGGAGAGAATGATCTGAATACACTATTTTATATATTATTAGAAATGAAAATATCTACATATAAAACAGCTTGATGGACTGACTGATCATGGCCTAGCAACACAGAGTTAAATTTTTTGATAATTTTTGCAATAACCTTGGGTATTTGCTGATACTCTGACTGTAGTTGGAATAGGGTCAGATAGTAATCTGCTGTACCTTTTAAGGTTTAAACATTTGCACTTTTGCAGAGAGCTGGCTTAAGCCTATCTATCTCGGTACTGAACTCTTAATTGCTATTGGAACCTGATAACCAATAAATACAACGGAAATTGTGCCTTTTGAAATACTGATTTGCTGCAGAGATCTAATTAGTGGAAGGGCAAGAGTGATGTCAGGAAAAAAGAGAGCTGCCTGTCCTCAGTGCAATACTAGCCCCTGATTCATGGGGAGTACCTTCCTTCCCAGTCCCTTTTGGGTTTGAGTTAGACGTCCCTATCTAGAATCTTGCCCAAATGTTTTCTGTTTAGTTCTGTACATGATGCTTCCTTACAGAAGATATCCAATTTCATGTCTTCATGTATCAGACATAAATAATAGCAGCTAGTTTAGCTCAGATTTTGCAAAGTTTACAGTTAAACATACTGTACCATCTGGGCAGCAGAACCATGCCTTGGCTCTTGCTAATAAGACTACACAACTGTTCTAGTAAAACTTCATTCACTTTTCAACCTGTTGCAATAGTATGAGTTGTTTCTCCAGGTAGGAGTCTGAAAAGTTTTTACATCAGAATTGCTATTGCTGGTCCTTGAGCTCCATTAGTTCCCCAGTGACTTCTCTGGGTAACTTTGAATCTTCTGATAGACATGTACTTATCAAGTGTTTATAATGGGACCCTCTTTAAATAGACTAGAGATTAGTTATATCACTTCACAATGGGTGCCCTGTCATTTACCAGCCTAACCTTTGTTAGCAATCGCTGTTAGCTTCAGGGATAGGGGTTGATGCAAGGCTGTCCAGCTTCTAAGTGGCTGGAGTCTGTGGGTTGCACTAGCACAGGCTGCAGGCTCCCTGGGCTGCATGCCATTCTTGGCTCTCCAGGCTGTGCAGGAGCCCTAGGGTGTAGTCTGTGCTGTTCCGTGCCATGCAGCACTACACTGTTCCCCAGGGTGGAGACAGAAAATAGAGCTGGAAAGGGAGCCTGGATCCCTTGGAGTTGCTGCTAGTTAGACAATCCTGGGCTAATGGAACACTGTTCCCTAGCAGAGGGTTTTTTGACTTACCCTTTTAAAGAAAAATGTAAGTTAATCTTTTTTGTTTTTAAAATCAGTCAGAACTTCAAATGAAAAATTATAACCACGTTAAAGCCTAAGCGTTTTCTAATTTCAGTGTGAATTTAAAATGTTACGTATGATGAGCCCTCTTTTAAATTTTTTACTCAAAGGGTACTGCTTTTTTTTTTTTTTTTTTAACTACATACAGAATGACAGGTGCGGAGGAGAAGACACTATTAGCTTCTGAGCCTAATTCAAGGTTTATTGGCGTTACAGCATGTTGCTGTGTGTATGTGCATGCATGTTTGCATGCCAGCATTTGTTCTGCTGTACATGCTACCTCATAATTCTAAAATCTGAACTGACCCGAGGTCAGGTTTTCTAAAAATATTTAGCTACCAAGTGGAATTTTCAAAAGGCACTACTTCCCCATGATTTCAGAGGGAAATAAATGCCTACGGGCTTGGGCACCTGTCTTTTGATGACCAAAAACAATAGCCATTTTTCAGGTCTGCATTTATTAAGTATGGTAAATATGAAAGGGAATATTAAAAACTAACTTGTTTTAATAAACTTTTGTTAATTTATCTAGTGTATCTCTGATCTTTAAAAATCCTAGTTTTAGTACTTTAATTGAATACCCTTTTCCATCTAAATATAGTTGGATGCAAATTAAAAGTGAAAACAAAACTTAAATGCATAGTAATTTACCACTTTCTGTCATATACATGTGAAATAGTAAGAATCTTTTAATATATTAACTGTTGTACAACCTTCTTATTACCAGAAAGGACCAAATTATAGGCAGGCTATATTTGGCTGAAAATCAACGTATGTTAGTAGTTATATTAATCAGTGAGAAGTAATTATTCTATATCTTGCTTAGTATCTGCTTTAATTTCCCCAAAATCAGCTACTTAAACACAGGTTTCCTGCTTACTTTTTTATTTATATAATAACTAAATAAGTGTGCTGTGTGTGTACTAGTGATTTTTAAGTCACTGACTTTAAATCGGTTTACCTTACTATAGTGTCTCCTATTACTTGATAGGAAAACTGCACTCTTAAATACCTGAATTGAGAAGCATCTAGATAAAAAATAGTGTGCACTTAAGGATATGATGCAGTCCTTCCTGATCTGTGACTTGCAGTAGAATTACGAATTTGTTTTATTGTGCTTAAAATGGCACTCTGGTGCTTTTCAAGACTTGTATAGGTAGGGTAGATGAAATGATTTGCGGTTTTCTTAATGTAGTAGCTTGGACAAATCTTATTTATAGGGTCACACAGAATGCACAAATCCTTTACACTGTGACTAGGAAACTTAATTGAATCTGTTATGGGTTTTTTCCTCCTTGACAGCAGGAGTTACACTTTTTGCTGCTTATACCAAAAAACAGACTGATCAAATGACAATGATGTTTTTGTTTTTGTTTATTTTGTTTTTCTTTCTAGTACATTCAGAAGAAGCGCTGTTTTTACTGGCAACATGTTACTATCGCTCAGGAAAGGCATATAAGGCATACAGGCTTCTGAAGGGACACAGCTGTACCACCCCACAATGTAAATATTTGCTCGCGAAGTGTTGTGTGGACCTCAGCAAGTAAGTAACCCCTTTCCATTCTGCTGTTGTGCTAAAGGGTTTTTTAGGAAGCTGTCACATTACATACACTAGCAATTCAGGAGTCCTTAATCCCCAAGGATTATCATAAATGCAGCTAACTTTACTCTGATATGTACCTACAAGAGCTCATACTACAGAAACCTCTAAAACATACTCAGTGACTTTGTATAGTATTTTGGTCAGTTTAAGCAACATCTAAACAAGTATCCATGTGAAAGCAGGTTAGAAATTGTGAGGTTTTTGTTTTGTTTTTTTAACTACACTCATTTCAAACCTCACTCCACTTTTAAATTCTATATATGTAAAGGACTTAGTCTGTCCGTGCGTCTGTCTGTCCATAACACTCTTGGAGCACTCTGATTGGTTGTCTCGGTAGGCAATCGCAGTGCTTACTGAAACAATTGATCAGAATGCTCTGCACAGGCTGACACCCAGACAGGTGGCCAGTGGGGGTATTGGCATGCAGCCGGACACAGAGTAGCAGCAGCACAGGCTGGTGGCAGCAGCTGCTGTGTGCGAGCTTCCCCCTCCCCTGATCCTGGCAGGCAGTGGTGGCACACAGCGCTCTATCCCTTCCCGGCCACCACTCTCTATCATTGCAATTCGCTAGTAAAGTTTCTGGAATGAGGCTAGTATTTAAAAGAGAACCAACTCCTTAAAGCGGTGAATCTCCCTCTACTCATCAAGTAATTCTAAATGGGAGAAGAAACTGGCAGAACTGTAGTACCTTGAGTTTGCTATGTAAGATTTTATGCATTTGTCCTTCTCTGTACAGATAATTTCAACCCAGTTGACAATTAGTGCATGTGTCTTCTGTTTATGAAGTTTGAAATGGACAAAGCTACAAATCTGGGAAGAAGGAAATAGATGATTGAGGGCCTTGATGCAATTTATTATTTTTTCCATATATAGAATGTAATTACCGGGGGGGGGGGGCAGTCATCTTATATTTCAGTAAATACAGTGTATATATAAGGGAACTCAAAGTGCTAAAGAAGTCCTACATAACATGTTTTTTCTGCATGAATCTGAAAGATGAGGTAATGGGACTCAAGTGATTGACTGTCCTTTCTAAAATGACAAAGTTTGCATTTTTAGGCTTTTGATCCAGTTCTAGTCCAGATTAGGAGTAATAAATTTGACCCTCCTGTGGACTGCGTAGTATTATAGCAGCTAAGAGCACTACTATCCACATAAATAAATAAATCACTGTTACTGCATGTGACCCCACCACAAGTGAAACCTTGGTCAACAGTCCTGGCACAAAAGGATCAAAATCATGCAGATTTTTGCTTGTTGTCTGTTTAACATAGCTGTGTTCTGTCTTCTCTGTGAGTAGTAGTCTTTTGTACCAAAAAGTTGTTTTCCTGCTCTCCTACAAGCACATTTGAATTGGTTTAAGAATAAAAAGTCAAATGTGAAAGGGGGGGGGAGGGATTGGGGGAAAAACATGCAGTTATGTGCAGAAAACTGTTTATCCTGATAAAGGATATAAAGGCAGCCTGGTTGGTTCAGTAATAGGAAGATTGGGTTGGGGAGAGGTTGTTTTTGAATATTTTAAATTACTTGTTGGACTGATAGAAAAGTTGGTACATCCTATAATGGGGACAGGCAAAATATGACCTGTGGGCTGGATCCAGCCTGCTAGGCCATTCTATCCAGCCTGTGGGGCCCTTTTTAAAAAAAAAAAAAAAAAAATAGAAAATTTATATGGATGACAGGAGCCGGGGGCAGCAGAACCCAGAAGGAAGGCTGACCCGGCCCAGCCCCCTCCTACCCTTGCTCCCCTCCCAACCAGAAGCCTCTGCAAGCTTTCACTGCTTGCTTGCCTGCCTGCCTGCCCGCCCGCCAGCCTCCAGCACCACATGGGCAGACCATGGAAGTACAGGGCCCATGCCAGTACACCTGGGCCAGGAGTGAGAGACGGTGTGAGTGTGTACATGCATGCAGTAAGGGAGGGAGAGACTGTGTGCACACACATGTGCAGTGAGGGAGGGAGGGAGAGAGTATTTATATATGTCTGTGTGTATGCATGTTCATGGGGCAAGTCCCACATGCACACCCCACCATACACATGCGCCTGCACCCCCTTGCACTTCCATACACACAGACCTCCACATCTCACATATCTACCCCCCCCACATACAATATACAAGAGTCAGACTTCATTTTGAGATATTGTACAATCACCTCTGCGTACACTACACAAATTAATGTAAATAAGGACAAAATATTTTTTGACATCAAATTAATGAATGTTGTAGATGTTTAATTTTGAAAATATAATTTGGTGTTTTTCTGGTTCTGAGATGGCAAAACCCCTTGCTGAAAGGGGTATTTCCAGGGGCAAGGGTTAGGGAGTTAGGGGGCAGGACTTCCGATCACAAGATGGTGACCAAGGGCAGGGTACCTGTCAAGGGGCGGGGCTACCCATGTAGCCTGTGACAGCTTGCCAAAACTCAGTAAGCAGCCTTCCACTTAAATAATTGGCCACCCCTGTCCTAGACATAAGCTATTAACAAGTTGCAGAAAGAGCACTGGAAAAAGTCTTCCTTTGTAAGAAACCAGTTTGCTTAATTCTCAGTTTTCATTTTATTAAGTTGTCATGTAATTTGACTCTTAAAATCAATACACTATTCTTAAATACAGATTTGACAGATGCAACTTGTATGATGTCTTAATATGAGCAAGCTTGAGCTATGCATGCCAGAGAAAAGAGCATGCTGCTCTCCCAACTGGACAGAAAGACATTCCAGCTGCTCATAGTTGCCACTAGAGATTACAGAGGAGATGTTCTATCCAAGACAAAGTCCTAGGTTTTTGTTTCAGGATTTCTAAGGGATGTTTGCCTTCATTTCTGCTAAAATAATAAAATAATTTAAAAAAACAAAAGAAAACAACAACAAAAAACCCCCACCACGCCTCCTGTCTGGTGTAATGCATTCAGTAGGCGAAGTATGATATTGTTTCCTGGTGACACCAAGATTTATGTATTGTGATCCTAACCAACTGCAAGAAAAATGTTTTATTAGGGTGTCTGTGAAAGCTGTCTTCCAATAGCAGGGGCAAGTTAATTGGAAAAATCAATGATGGTTAGTTGCTGCAGTGTGCGAGTGCTTTATGACTTTTCTATATAGTGATACTCTAACATCTCTTGATGTTTCATTTGCTGTAAAGGAACTAATCAGTCTGCCACCTTTTTTGTGTTGAAATAGAAATCCATTTAATGCTCTACTTGGACGGGTCCCAGGAAAACTTGTTTAAAAGCTCTTTGTTCTTTCTTCCCTTCTCATTTTTAAGGTCTCATTTGTATGTAATTTATGTTCTGCTGGTTAAACTATTTCAGTTGGTGGTAGGTATTTTTTGGTTTGGAGTATTTCTTCCCCCCCTCCTCCCTCTCCATCCCATTTGAAATGTGTTTAGTGTTGCAACCTGTTGTGGATGTAATCGTATCTATATTGGAGTGCCTTTACTGGTGTCACTTATTCCCATTTTCTTCTGGGAATAAGCTGTATTGGCACAAGCAACTCCATCCCATTGAAATTGCCTTCATATTAGGCAGGGGGATCAAGCTGCTTTAAACTCCATTGGTAGGGTTAAAACAGTACAATGGTTCACAACTGTCCAGCCTTAAGTAAAAGTTTTGAGAAGAGTTGCAGTGATGAAACTGAGTGAAACCATCCATGCTGGGCCATACTTTTAACTGCATGTTTATACACAATAAGCCATGGCCTTTCCTCTTCCCGTTGTCTTTGTGAGCAAGCAAAACACAAGATTTCAATCTACATATGCACAGGTTGGGAAATGAGAACAGAGCTCTCCACAAGGTATGCTTCCTACTTAATGAAATCAACCTAAATCCACAGCTCTTGGTTTCTTCTGTATAAAAATGTAGACCAAGACTCAAAAGCAATTCTGGTGGAAAAACTTCTCAGGCTTCTAGTCTGAGCAACAATTCATACTGTTGCAGCAAGCAACCTGAAGCCAGGACCTCAGTCAAAAAATGAATCAAGTCAGTTTTTACTAAAACAGTTATATAGTCTACCAGTGTTTGTGCTCAACTTGAAACCCTTATAGATGTGCCTACTTTTTTCCGAAGATAAGTGCTTAGCATTCAAATATCCCCATCTCCTGTTTTTATAGATCCGGGCTCCTCATTTTGGACTCTTTTCAGGCACAAAGGAGACTAATTTGGAACTTTCAGATATTTAAAACATATTTCTGTGTTTTCTGTTGTTGCTGCTTCTGCTGTTTTGCAGTGGAGTGGAAATGATGGACTGCCAATGTTGTGAACTCTGTGTAACCCCTTAATTTTTTTTAAGGCTTGCAGAAGGAGAACAGATCTTATCTGGTGGAGTGCTAAATAAACAGAAAAGCCATGAAGACGTTGTTACGGAGTTTGGTGATTCTTCATGCTTTACTCTCTCACTGCTGGGACATATATACTGGTGAGGTTTAATTTTATGAAGGTAGTTACTAAATAATGCATTTGCTCGTGCGGCCCACAGAAGAGCCATGCTTCTGGGAGGTGGCAGTGCAGGGTGGTGGCATTCCCTCCCTGCCCGCCCATGCGTACCCCCTAGGGCCTTCCCAAGTACCCTGGGGGTACGCACATCCCCAGTTGACAACCCCTGCTATATTTTGTGTGTGTGTGTGCGTGTGCGCGCGTGTATATCGTCTGCAAGCTTTTGCACAACGAAACTAAAAATCTAATGATCATGTATTACTTTAACAAAAAGTATATTTAGCAGGTCAGTACTTTTAACAGAGGCTGTCAAAACCCTGTATAAGATCCAAGGGAAAAGCAGGGTATTTTTAACACACTTTGTTCTTAAATCTGCATGTCTCTGAAAGATGCAACAGAGATGTTTTCAGGGGATAGGAAGGAGAAATCCTTACATGCTAGACAGCTTGTCATGTCATATCTTCTCTTAATTGCAGTTAATATTGTGGAAACATACATGGATCTGCTTGTCAGTTTTGTTCCTCTTTAGTATTGTTCCTCTTCCTGTTTTTGATTGTCAGTAAGTTGCTTTCTTTCAGTGAGCCAACAGAAACCCCAAACTTTGTCTGTTTTATTCATTTTAATTATTCTAGCAGTGTAACAGTTCTAAAAAAAAACTTTTCATAACAAAAATCATTTCATTCAACTCAAGTATGTAAACTAAATTTAACAGAAAACTGTTCACCCATATGCGAAATGCAGATCAGTGCTCAGAAACAAATTACGTCGATTGAAAGTTTAAATTTTTAAAGTCTTTGCTTGTCTAGAATTTGGAAACTTCCATTATAACAAGCTTGCTTCTTCCAAGATAAGAAAAAAAATTCAACTTTAACAACAGCAATGGGATTTTTTTTGAGCGTTGTGAATAAATTGAATAAATAAGTAACTAGGTTCCTTTGAAGTCAGGACTGGGCAATTATTTGGGCTGGAGGTCTGTGGCAGCACAGGAGGGGATGCTTCTATGCAGAGCCACCTATCTCACTGTGCCAGGCCCAAAACCATGCTTTGAGAGTCTTCCTTGGGGACCCTACAGCCTGAGGTAACACTGCCACCGCCTGGGCACGGGTCTGGGGTCTGGGGCACACAGACCCTGCAAACCTTGGGGGTGCTTTGTATTGCTTCCAATAATGTTTCTGAATGCTTCTTTCAGCCTGAAGCTTCCAAAGATAGGATCAGGAAACTGAGGGAAAATAAAAAGCCAAATGTTGCTGTCCTAACGGAGGAGTGAAAGGCCTCTCTCTCTTCCCCCCCCCCCACAGTAGAACAACAAGGCAAACTGTAACCCCGATACCTTTATTGTTGTGGGGGTGGAAGGGGGGGGAAGTAGTATGAGGAAGTCAGAATACGCTTGGAGCAACTTAAGCATATGTATCTTTACAGAAAGTGGATGCAATGATCCTTTTAAGATCTGACTGGCCTACACATAATTCTGAACTCCAGGCTAGTTTCCAGGTTTTACTTGCAGAAAATCTTCAGGCAACAGCCTGAGGTCTTTGCTTGATTTTCAAAATGCCTGCCAGAGGAAGAGAGCATTTCTCCCTCCCCCTGGGAATTTATTTGGCCAGGTCACCTGATTTTTACCAGCCTGAACCAAGAAGAAAACTAGGAGATAAAGGAGTCACCTGGTTTGGCCTAAGTGAGGGGCTGAAAGATGAGGATTTCTTCACAAGGGCCACTTTAGTTTTGGTGAACTGTTGTGGGCTGGGGTGTTGACCAGACCTGGCAGTGGAGAGAGCTGGGTACAACTGGTCCTGTTCAGCCCCAGGCCATCCACCCTGCACCCACTGCCAAGGGCACTGGGTAGGCTGGCAGGGTCTCCATGAAGACTAGCCAATAACCTCCATGGGCAGAATGACTCAGCCAGGTGGGTGGGACAAGACCACAGGCAGGCACAGGCCAGGATCAGAGCAGTGATAGCATGGGGCCAGGGCTCAAGGCAGAGCCACAATCTGCTCCCTGCATGTCCCTGCCCGCAGAACTGAAGCGGGTCACGGCTCTGCCCTGGGCCCCAGCCTCCCACTGTCCCAGAGTAGGACTGGGGCAAGGGCTGGAGCAGGGACAGGTATTGCACAGCCAAGGCGGGGCATGCAACAGACCTACAAGGGACTTGTCCGAGGAGCACGGGGGGAGTGGCTCCCACCACTGCATGCACCATGGGGGAGGCACATGCCCCCCAGGTCTATGTGGGGCGAGTGTGGGCTGCCCACTTGGGGTTGAGGGTGGTGCCAGGCTCTTCCTGGCAAGGAAGGACTGGGCTGGGGCTGCACATGGGGTGGGCGGTGCTGGCACTGAGAGAGGGGCTACGGTGAATTTTGGGGTGGTTATAGCCCCCATACCCCATAAACCAGCTTCCCAGTGCCACGGCTGCCCATCCTGAGCACAGCCCTGGCCCAGTACCCCCCACCAGGTAGAGCCTGGCGCTGCCCCCAGCCCTGAGTGGGCAGCAGCAGCCTGCCCTCGCCCCGTGCACAGATCCATGGGAAACGTGCCCCCCATGCCTCCCCTGGGGAGCACACAGTGGTGGGAGGGCCCCACCCATGCCCCACCCCAGACAAGCCACTCATGGCTCTCCCATGCCCTGCCCCAGTGGGGCAGCACCTGCCCTCCCCTCCACAGACTTACCGGCCAGACACTGCTCTCCAAGCTGCTGGGCTGCGTTCCCAGCCGCATGCATGCTGCTGCTGTGGGCATGCACAAGACATTAGCAGCAGCCATTATCAGCCACTCAAAGCTGATTGCCAATAATGTCAATTTTCCTTTTGTCGGTGCAGATATGATATGGACCAATATATTGGTGCACCTCATAAAAATTAAATATAATAAAATAAATATAATAATAATAGACTTGTTTTCAAATTAACTGTTCTTGTTTTTGCCGCCTTTTACTCTTCATGAAAATTATCCTAAACTTAAATGTTTTAACTTTCTTAAACTATTTTGTATTCTTTCTTACAGCAAGACAGACAGGCTTGCCAAAGGATCAGAATGTTACCAAAAGAGCCTTAGTTTAAATCCTTTCCTCTGGTCCCCCTTTGAATCACTATGTGAAATTGGTAGGTATGCAAAAGTCTTCTGTTGTGAAAAGATTTTTGGGGGTTGTGTGGGGAATGGAAGAGTTGGCCAATTGGAACTGGCATTTTCTCATGTAAAAAGCTGAGAACACAAGAACGCAAAGTTCTTATTTCCTTCACTGGTGCTTCAGAAGCAATGTGCATCTAAGTAGTCTTCTTAATTTTGGGAACTTTTGTTTCCTAAGCCTCTTTCCTTGTATAAGTGAGCTTTCTTTTGAGAATATCAGGTATCTCTTTGCAGTAGGAAAAAACTGTTCTACTACCTTTTTAATAAGTAAAAATGCTACAGAATTTGATGGAAAAGCTCATGTATCGCTAACGCTATTGCATCATCAGTCTTTTTTGCATACATTTTAATTCAATATACATTAGAACATTTAATTTTGTATAATATATCATGTTTTTTCCAGATAATGAAACACCACTGTATAAAGTGTTGAAAAATCTATTTTAATTACTATACTGTGCATTGAATATATTTTAAAAGCATAAATGTATAGTACTGTGTAATTTTTTACATCACTAAGCACTAACAAATAAACAGTGCACAGTTGTCTTGCTGGCAGGCTTCAGGCTCAGGGGTTTTGTTAATCCAAAATTATCTGATTAACTGACTTTCTGAATAATTGACTCTCTACTGTACTCTAAGACCTGTGTCTAGGTTATGTTTAAAATTTTCAGTGGATCACTGATCAACTGTGACTTTTGTCTTAGGAATTAATAAAACCCAACTGATAGACCTGTTTTGTATCCCTTTTTTCCTTAAAAAAAACAAACAACATTTGTGCCTGGATTTCTAGGAGCACTTTTTTGTACTCTGACTTCCAAAATATAGATGCTCTAAGGAGTGGTAACACTTTAAGGCTGAAAGCCAAAAAAACCCTCTAGTTCCCTTATGTAATAGAGAGAGGAGTGTGTGGTTTTTCTTTTTAATATTGTCTCTGCTTTTAAAATTACTTATTCTTTTAAAAGATGTCCTTCTTCCTTTTTAACAAGCACCAAATGTATGTGGTCAAGAATAATTGTTTTTAAATTTCTCTTCCATCTTTCAGGTGAAAAACCAGACCCTGAGCAGACATTTAAATTAACATCTTTACAGAACTTCAGCAGCTGCCTGCCCAACACTTGCACAACATTGGTGTCTAATCACAACATATCCCACAGACAACCTGACACTGTCCTTATGGAGACGCCACAAGACACAATTGTATGTTTTGTCAAAGCCTTTGTTTTGGGGCAGTCTCCAATGTTAAATTAATTATACTAACCAGGAAATATTGACATGTGGCTATCCTAAAATCTGCTTTTAATTTTAGGAATTAAACAGACTCAACCTGGAATCCTCCAATTCAAAATACTCCTCCTTGAACACAGATTCCTCTATGTCTTACATTGACTCAGCTGTAATTTCACCAGATGCCGTCCCTCTTGGATCAGGACCTGCCATATTGTCTAAACAGGCTCAAAATAAACCAAAAACCGGTCGGAGCTTACTGGGAGGACCAGCAGCTTTGAGCCCCCTGACACCAAGGTAAGACTAAGACTGGAAATTTTAAGTCCCACAGCAACGGACTTGTGGGGGGGGGGCGTTATTTTCATCTTGAAAGACCTAAACAAGACGCTAGGAATCTCTTTTGACCAAAGTAAAATTGTATGTTGATTCTATATATTGCTTGGTGTAGCTTCTATGCTAGAAAAATCACTAAAGGAGTGTGGGCTTCTACTCTGTTATCCAGAGTTTTAATACTAAAAAGCTCCATTAAGGCAGCTCTTGTTGGGGAGAGTGATATTTCCAGTATTGCCAACCCCACTGTGCCAAAAATCATGAGACGAACTCCTACAAAATCAAGCGATTGGCACGTAAAACATGAGATGGTATTTTTGAAGCGTGTGTGTGTGTGGAGGGGTTGTTTTGTGTGGGTGTGGGGTTTGGAACCCAGGGAGGGAGGGCCCCCACACACACCCTGGCAGGACGCAGGGTACTGTCGGTCAGGAGTGAGAAGTAGCAGCAGGGCTGGTGGGCTGTGGCTTGGGAGTGATGAGCTGGACCTGATGAACTTTGTGAAGTCCCTTCCAGCCCTAATATCTATGAAAGCAGACAGGCACACGGACAAACAACACCCAGCTGGTAAGTGGAGGGAAAGGGGCAGTGTGGGAAGAGGGAAGAGGCGGGGGAGTGCAGATTGAGGCCCCTGCAGTGAGGGAGGGAGTGGGGCAGGGGTGAATGGGGCCTTTAGGGCTGGGGCAGGTCATCCAGAGGTGTGGGGGAGGGGCATGGCTTCCCACAGCAGCACACACCCCTGGGGAGGCATAGGGGGCTCATGCCTCCTGCAGGGCAGAGGCAGGCTGGGGTTCTGCACCCTGCTGCCTTTGCCCCAGGAGTTCAATCACGGGACCCCAATGTGCCTCCTGCTGCCAGGCAGGCAATGCGTCCTGTGTGCCCTGCCCACCCTGCAGGCAGCAATGGCATCCCATGGCTGAGCTCCTGGGCCAAGGCAGCAGGATGCAGAGCCCCAGCCCATAGCAGGCAACCTGCCTTTGCCCTGCAGGGGGCACAGGCCCCTGCGTCTCCCCTGAGGGTGCTCACTGCAGCAGGAAACCACGCCGCTCCCTCTGCACCTCCTGGATGACCCGCCCCAGCTCCAGGGTCCCATTCACCCCTGCCATGCTTCTGCCCCACTCTTCCTCCCTCACTGTGGGGGCCTTGATTTCCACCCCCACCCCCGTCTTACCAGCTGGGAAAATGTGGAGATCTGAGGGTTGGATCGGGAGATCGCAAGTTGGAGCTCTTTTGACTTTGAAATACCGAGTCTCGCAATGGTTTTATGACAGTTGGCATTACTGTATTTCTTATGCTTTGGATTTGTTGAGGGGAGATGGGGATGGGGAGGGAAGTTATAAGCTTCAGCAGACTATATCCTGTCATTTTTTTCCATGTTAGAAACATATGAATTCACTAGTACTTATACACCACAACAGAGATGACAGTACCGTTGTGTTTACCTACTATATGTAGAAGAGATTTCCTGTCTCAAAGGGTTTTAAGAATATGAATACATTTATTTAGCTTACGAATGATGGCAGGGGCGAAGTAAGACTTTTAACTTGCTTAGGGTTTTAGATGAGATCAACAGAGCAGATATGGAAACAAGATACACACATGCACACAGCTCCAGAGTCTTGTGTCTCTAGTTATTCTGTCTTTCAAATGTGCTGGGATTCTGATACCTTCACCTCATTCTCTTCTTAGTTTTGGAATTTTGCCACTAGAAACTCCAAGTCCTGGAGATGGATCATATTTACAAAACTACACTAATTCATCGTCTGTAATTGATGTGCCATCTACAGGAGCACCTTCAAAGAAGGTATCTTGCATTCAAGAAAGTTTGTTACTTTGTTACATTTAAAGACAGAGTGTTAAGGCTTTGAAGTGTAAATGTGTAAAAGTTACACTAGCTGATCTGTGCTAGTAAATTGGATGTTCTTTTTTCATTGAAATCATGTTTGCTCACTCAGGCAAATAACTAATAACATTTTTAACTTATAAAAATGCTCTTGGAGCCTAATGAGAACTAAAATTGTCTCTAAAATGTCTGTTAAACAAAAATGTGCTTTTATTAAAATTTCTTATACGGACACTAACTTGTTTTGCTGAGTTACCCTTGTCAACTTCTAAACATTTTCTTCCTCTGCTAACTTTCATTTTTATTTTTGGTTGGAAACCGTTTTGACTAAATGTTTTGTGTGGTGTATGTAGAAAATGCCAATTGAAATTTTAAATATTCGCAAGTCAAAGCCTATTTTGACTTGTGGGGGAATACCCCTAAGCTGAAAACCTGGAAACCCTTTTTGTTTTGAAAAACCACTTCACAATTTTTAAATTTAAAGTAATTTAGCCAAAAAAAAAAAAGAGAACAACCACAGAAGAAATGATCATACTACAGTATTTTGCTCAAAACCATATTTTTCTCTGACTTGGTTCTCTTTTTGCATCTCTCTTATGAAACTTCCATGGAGTAGGAGAACAGATTCCTGCTTTGGTCTGATTTTTAACCCTTTTGTTAAAGTATGGAGATATACGCTGAACCTGTACTGGAAAAATATAATCAGCTAATAGTGCTTTCTGAAGACTTAAATGTTCAAGCACATTAATTTATACTTTCAGTCTAACTTGACTTTTTGTAACGTATACATTTATAAAATATACTGCGTAATAGCATTGTTAAAAGCATAAGACCTGAAATTACTGCATTTTAAGAAAGCATAGAGTGGTGTTTCTTTAAACAGTAGCTCATACAGTCCTAAATACTTTTGGATGGTCCATGAAGCTGACTGGCAATATGATGTTACCTTACCTCTTCATAGCCTTGTTTTCTCTTGAATAAGTTTTTAGCTAATACAGTAACTCCATTGTAGACAATTTATTTTAGTTGTGACCAGAGTTGATATAGAAATAGTTAATGGGAAGTGTAGTGTCAGATGATATTTGAAGAACCCTTGTACCTCTCTTTCTTTCCTCCCATGCCTTCTGTCCCCTTCTTCCCCAAGCCTCAGGATTCTTCCATATATCTTTTTTAGTAAACTGTCTTCTAGCATTCCCAGTGCAATTTTGTGTGAAGTTTTGGAGGACTGCAGCTATTCAGAATGTGGGTGTTTGTTTTTAAATGGTGCTGAAAAAAGATTTTATATTATTAGTCAAATTCCTCAAAGTAGGATTCACCTTTCCACTTAGTAGTATGGGCTAATTCAGTGTTGGTACTTGGCTTGCAATGTCCTTGTTTTTATCATTAAAATGTGGGAGTCTTTAAGCCAGGGACCTCCTCTGCCACTAATTTTGCTTCATGGCTTATTCATGCTTTGTCACAGTTCAAATGATCTAACAACCAAGGCTGCTTCTGTTGTCTTCTGAAGTGTTTCCATTCTGTCCAGAATTCTCAAAGCCTGCTTGCCTTGCCAACTCTAATACTAAGTTTTTTCAAACCGACTTCTGTGCCACTGATCAGTTTTCCCATTTACTGTACAGTTTAAAAAACAATCATCCTGGATCTGGGGGAAGGACATAGTCCAGGGATATGCCCACAGAACTGTTGCATTTAGCCCACTGGTCTTCATTTGGGCTACCAGAAGTGTGTGCACCATAATCCTTAGTGTTTGTTGCCTTTAGCTTGAGGCTTTACTTGTCTGGAGGTGGGGGGAGGGATTACTGCTGTATTATAGTAAAATTTAATGTCTTTATCTGCTTTCAGCCACATTGTAGGTCAAACTCTGAGAAAAATAAAGCCCTATCACACTTTCTCATTATTTCTACTAGGCAATATTAGTGCAATTTACATCTGTATATTGATGTAGTCTGCGTGAGAACACTGTTTTGTTACATTTAATGTTGCTGTCTAAACACAAACATTGATAAAGCACAGTTCTAATCGATGATTTAGAATTCGGCTGCATGTCTTATAAAATACAGGAATTACTTAATCAGTTTCATTTCTGCTCTTCAATTTACCATTAACTAACTATTTGCGAACTTAGTAGATATGGCTAAAATGTGCATGACTTATTCCCTAGGAAGCAGTTAGTATATTTACATAAACTAATGGAACATTAGGTTGGATCCATGTATATCTTGTCTGTGAGGGCAAGTATACTTGCTGGGTACATACGGTGTCATCTGATATTGAGCCAGTTAAAGGAAGGACAGGACAGTAGCTAAATAATTAAATGATCGTAAGTTGATTTAGTCCATGCTGTACCTCATCCCACTTTAAGACATTAAGGAATTTAGAGGTATGTAGTGTTAATTTGAGATTTCCTCTAAAGGGTTCTAAAGGAAAACTGGGTTTTTTTTGTTTGTTTGTTTGTTTGTTTCATAGTTTCATAGTAGCTAGAGTCGGAAGGGACCTAGGAAGATCATCTAGTCCGACCCCCTGCCTTGGCAGGAAAGAGCACCGGGGTCAGATGACCCCGGCAAGGTGCTCATCTAAC
>NW_017728943.1:2934558-2939184 GCF_001723895.1 Crocodylus porosus | reverse complement strand
CCAACCTGGAAGAGAACACACGCTTACCTTTAGGGGAAAGGTGGAGCCCATCCCATCCCAGCATGTGTCTCATCACGATATGCCGGTCATGGCTGAGGAAGCCAAAGCCCGCCTCGAAGCACCATTCCTGTAGCCTCCAGTTGGTCTCCGCTATGCACATCTCGTGGCGTCTGCCTCGACACTGTTTTTTGTCTACAGTGTTAGTAATGCACATCTTAAATATACTTCTTGTTTTGCTCTTTTTTCATTATAAAAAGAGAACTGAAATGCCCTGTTACTTTGGTTTGACAGACAGCCTGAAGAAAACTTGCTTGGAGTCCTGCTTTAAATTTGTCTGATTGTCTTAGTGCGTCATATTGGAGCTTCTGGTAAAAGAGGTTTCTGATAAAGGAGGTTAACTAAGTAGCTGCTCCAAATGCATATGCAATATTCTACACCATTTTATTGGCAAGCCATGTAGGTTACAAAATTTGTTCTCTACTACACATGATGGTGCCAAATGGTTTGCTTACTGTTGGGTTAAGTTTGTAAGGTCTATGCCCTGCATATCATACAGTGCAGAAAGGCTCTAGAGATTAGAGCTTCTGGATACCATTTTAAAGTAATAATGAAAAGACATAAGAAACAGGTTTCTTCTGTAGTATGTATTACTTTTGAGTATTCAGTGGTCTGTTTTTACCATAAGGGCAACTTTAAAAATCCCTCTATCCTGCCCCAAAAAAAATAGTATATAGTTTCTCTTTGCTACCAGATGTGGACACGTAATCTCTGTTTATGAATTTACCGCCTGAGTAAATTCAGTTCTTGCTCTGTCCAGCAGGTGGAGAGAACAGTATTTTTGCCTTATTTTGTATTAGAGAATCAGCCAGTATTTTGCATTTTAAAAATTCTCTCCCTTCTCCCCAGTACCTTATTTTGTAGGTATAAATGACTTATTATCTGACAAAATGTAGTCGGTACAATTAGCGACATAATAACAAACCTGTAGAAATTCTGTATTATGCAGTCTGTCACCAGGATAAGCCAAAGCGGGACAAAGTCTGTGTTCTCACAGAGTGGAAATAGCCGGGAAGTCACTCCAATCCTTGTTGCACAAACGCAAAGTTCTGGCCCACAGACAAGGTATGAAATAAATTAATTATCTCTATGTAGCATTTGTTGCAGTATTATTTAAGGACTGTGCTTCTCACATCCTTCTTATGGGATGATTACAAAATTAACCGGAGTAATTTTATTGACTAGCATTTCTGATCACATAAGGAATGAGAGAGAGTGAGGTTATAACTAACAAAATACTTACCATCTTACAACGTTGGTGTTTTAAACTAGTAATTTTTATAGTCCATTCAAGCTAATTTGTGGTAACAGGGCCTAGTGAAAATTGGCATAACTTGTAACATTTCATTCAGGGGAGTGTATTGGAACGTGAGAGTGCTTAAGGCAGGAGAGCCTCACTTATACTGGGGCCAAGTTATGATTTAATAATATGAAATTGACTTAACTTTTTCTGACCTACCAATAGATTTCACAAAATTTGTTTTGGTAATAAATGGTATTTTGAAAAACTTGTTTGAAAAGCCTCATTTTTTTTTTTTCCATGTTGAACTGCCAAATGGAGGGTTTTTATTTTCTTTCTTGTGCGCATATTTTTGCTTGCATAAGCAGAATGTGCCCCAAATGGCTATTCAGTCTCAGGTTTCATGAACATGAGGCCTAATTTGGATGTGAGGTTTTTTTTCTTTTTTTATGTTACAGAAAGCTCTTTCAACTTGATTATTGTAAGTCAGCTAGTTAAAATACAGGCAAGAGTTTAAATAGGCTGCCAGCTTTGGCTTTAGCTACTCTTTCACATCTCTTTTATACTGCAGTGTAACTTTACTATAGAAACTTGACATGGGACAAAATGCCCACACAGTTTGCTACATGGAGTATTTTGGAAATTTTAAAATCATGGTTAATTTATTACACTCTGCTATATAACTCTTCCAGGGAGATGGAGTCACCTCCAGTACAGTGAATGAGGAATCTACTTCATTACAAACTTAGTGGATTTAAAAAAAACAAAACCTTTAAAGAATTTTATTTCTAATGAACTGTTTGTTTCCAGTACAACACCTCAGGTATTGAGCCCAACTATTGCTGCTCCACCTAATGCACTGCCTCGAAGAAGTTCTCGCCTATTTACTAGTGATAGTTCTACAACAAAGGTAATACAAGCTGAATACGTTGCATGTTTTATCCATTTCCTATGCTTGCCATTTGGGATAACTGATAAGTTAATTATTCAGCCACTCTGTTTAGTACTACATGGAGCAACTGAAGAAATGACCCAGAATGTGTATATTTTGTGAAATGTATCTTGCGTTCAGCATAAACTAGAGCAGTGGGTTCTCATACCGGTCACAGGTTAACATCCAAATGTTTGTATTAACTAAATGGTTATCCTAGAATATTTCTGGGCTTAGAACTTAGTTTGGACAAACTGTATAAGTCACTTGGAGACAAGTTTTAGAGGGTTAAACTGAACTCTGGGATAGCTGAAATTTAAATTCTAGTGCATTTTTCTTGTCAGTGTGAAAGTATCCAGCAAGTGATGACTCAGCTTGGCAATTACTCTGTGTAGTAATGCCTCCCAGTAGCAGCAAGAAACTGCCCAGAAATGAATTTTCTGCATGGTTTCATATTGCTGCCAGAACCTCAGGGAAAAGGACTGTTGTGTGTGAGTGGGCATCCTTTGGAGGGAGAGGGGACAAGAGGTCATACTCGGAGCTGATATTACTTACAGAATCATCCTAATAATTAGTGATGCTGAAAACTCTATTCCAGTTAGGAACTGAAATGCACGGGGAAGGTAGAATACCAAATTATAAAAGAAAACCAAAAAAAGGGACTTTTCTGGACGTTTTTCTTGTTTTTTCCCTTTTCAAAGAATCCGCTGGCTGGTATAACTACCAGATCCTGCTCTATGTCCTTCCAAAAAATGGATGGAGAGGGGAATTTATGCTAAAACAGAGAACATTTTAGTCAGTTAATGATCTGTTTCTTGCGTTCTTATTTTTTGCTCAAATTTGTGTGTTGCGTTTGGTAGCCAGTCTGGAGACCAGAGGGCGAGGGAGGTGGTTTCCCTCCCAAACCTCTAAAGCAGCATGAAGCAGATTATCCAGATTTTTAAAAAAAGAAATTAGAATTCAGAAAAATGGGTGCAGTATCATTGCATAGTGGTATACTCAGTAAAAAAGCTCCTGTATGTATGTAATCTGAGTACATGTATTGGAAACATGAGATGACCGTGAATGAAATCCTCCTTTGGCCAAAGTCAGTTTGATTGGATTAAAATGACTTTTATAAAAAAAAAAAAAAAAAAAAATGTTATAAAATCAAATAAACATTAATGTAACATTTTAATTAAGCACTGGGGATTTCAAGTGATAACTGTAAACTTTAAAATTCTTATAGAAAAGTTGATCTCATTTTTTTATATCTGTATAATGTGGTAAAAGACTGCCTGCTCTAAAACCAGATTTGAAAAAACATGGTTTGCTTGTTAAAATTAGAAAGCACACATCTATTTTCCTTTACTAGTGACTGTGTGCTGCTATGGTAACAAAGGTTTAAGAAAATCTTTTTTCTTTTTCTTTTCTCTCTTACAGGAAAACAGTAAAAAATTAAAAATGAAGTTCCCACCTAAAATTCCAAACAGAAAGACAAAAAGTAAAACAAATAAGGGAGGAATAACTCAGCCAAACATAAATGACAGTCTAGAAATTACCAAGCTAGACTCTTCTATCATTTCGGAAGGGAAAATTTCCACCGTCACACCACAGATCCAGGCTTTCACGCTACAGAAAGCAGCGGCAGGTCTGTCTGAATGCTCTCGGAATGTAACATATGTACATGTTCTTCAGTTGTAGTGTAAGATTTGGTGGAAAGTATTGTCCGCTTCTAAAGCGCGTGTTCTCAGAGTTGAATAAGAATGAAGACTGGCTAAAGCTGCTACTTCATAAATATGGAACACTCAATTTCACTTAAATCTATACTATAGGTAACAGGTAGATAAGTGTTTTACACAGGTAATGGTCCAGAATAAAATAAGTGTCTGTCTTATTTTTAGGTGCACATAGTTATGCACAAAATGTGAGGCTGTATGTTCATGCTTTTAAATGATCGAATTAAAATATTGCCCAAAAAGATGCTTGGAAATAGAGCAGACACTAAAGAAAATCAGTGTTCCCCCCTCTGTTAAGGCAGATATGTGATTACAAAATATCTGTAAGGACTCCTTCCTTGTACTCCCACTCCAACCTGGGGACTAAGGTGTATAGCCCTGGATAAAACTGCTTTCAATTTGAATTAATATTGATCAGTATCATGTAGCAGTGCACTGATGCTTTGGTCCAATATTGGATCGGCACCAATATAAAGAAAATTGACTGTATTGAAAATTGGCCTGATGTGGCTAATAACTTGGGCAACAATGCCCATGCATGTGTGCAGCCACTTCACTGCACGTAGGCAGCAAGGAGCATGGCCTGGCAGCTTAGAGAGCTGTGTGCAGCTGGTATGTCTGTTGGGGTGGGGCAAATCGAAGCCCCCATGGTGAGGGAGGGAATGGGACTGGGGCAGGGG
>NW_017728943.1:2895523-2934458 GCF_001723895.1 Crocodylus porosus | reverse complement strand
GGGGGGCATGTGCCCCCAGATCTGCACAGGGCATGGGTAGGGTGACCTGTTGCTGTGGGCTGGGGCTGGGGCTGGGGCTAGGCCTGTGCGGGGTTATTCCAGGTGCACGGGTGTGAGGGGGGCAGGCTGGGCTGTGCTTGGGGTGGGAGGTGGCAGTGTTCAGGGGGAGGGGGGCCTACAGCAAATTTTGGGGTGACTGCAGCCCCCCTCCCAGCACCACCAGCGCCCAGCTCTGTCTCCACCAGGAAGAGCCTGGAATAGCACCAAACCCAGCCTGCAGCTGCAGCTCCCCCCCCAATGCTCTCCTATGGTGCACACAGCAGTGGGAGCTGAATCTCAGACGAGCTGTGGCTCCTCCCCACCCCACCCTAGCTGGTCAGCGCCTGCCCCAGCCCCACTCCTCCCTCACCACATGGGCCACTTCCCTACCCCCTCCTCTTCCACCACAAGAGACTTAGTAGCTGGACAGTGCTCTTCAAGCTTCAGAGCTGCATATTGGCAATTGGATTGGTATTGGCCGATATGCCTTCTTAAAAATCAGCTATCTGTATCAGCCCCCAAAATCTCTATTGGTGTACCCCTAGTATCATGTAAGGTTGAAAATATAATAGGAAGAGGGGTGGGGAAGGTCTGTAATTTATTCCTAAAACAAGCTGCAGGCATCCAGTTTTGAGGTTAAATAAGCAATGTATCGTAAGATATGCAAATACACAATTAAGACAAACGAGTTGCCCCACTTCTACCCTATAGTGACACCAGTGCAATTATTGTGTTTTTATAGATCCAGATTGGTTTATATGGATTTAAGTACTTTTTTGCCCCCTAGATTTCTTCCATCAAGGTATAACTTGAGAGAGTTAAGAAGTTTGGGTCCCTACACATGGATTTGTGTGGTGTTCTTTAAAGAACTCCACTCCCTGTGTTTTGTAGTTACTGGAAGCTTCCTTGTAAGGAAATGCATGTGGATTTTTGGTTAAAGTTCATACATGAATACTTAAGAAAATACAAAGGATGTTACCGAAGCATGTTTCTAATTATTTTAAAGTAAATTTCATCTACCTTCTTTGCCTTGTAATATTTTAAGGGCAAGCTTACTATTATATTCTGTGGGTTTCTATTTTGTGCTATTTCTGCGAGAAGTAGCTAGGGTATATTTGCCAGTTTTCCCTAGCTTCTGTCATCTACGTTCCCCTGAAATAGATCTGGTGCAGTAGAAGGATTGCTGCTATAGCCTCAGGGAAGAGTGTGAGACTCCTGGCAATTTGGCTTCACAGATGTTGCTGGCTTTCCTGTGGCTACTTCTGCATCAGTCCATTTGAGAACAGGAGTGTAAATTCAGTTAAAAAAAATGGCCTTTAATTCTCTCTCTCCTTAAATGTCAGTAGGTGGCATTCAGCAAGTTTGACTTCCATATACTTAAACTCCTCCTAAACTATTAAGACTGCTCGGGCAAAAAACATTATCTGGGAGTTTGTTGGATTTCTTAAAGGACTTATTTTAATACGTGATTCATGCTCCTTTAAGTGTCATACTCTGAATAACGCCCCCCCCTCCCCCAAATTTGAGTAAATGAAGTAATTTTGGGCAGTACATACATAATAATGGTTTAAAACTTTATGTAATTGTAAAGCTCAACTTGTCATTTAACTATGGAGCTGTCTTTGCATGCACGTATGTTCTGTATTTGGCTTTTAAAGAAGGCCGTAGATAGTGGAACTTAAGTCCCACATAGTGTTGCTATACAAAATCTCATGGCTGAAGTAGTAGTTCATAATCTTGTAGTTTTGTGAGTTCCTGAATTGGTCTTTGTTCTTGCGAGACCTAGAGTGGTGACTGCTGTAATATATAGCTTCAGGGAACAGCAGTTCCAGACAAGTAATTCTCTAGCTTTCTTGTCCCTTTTATTTATTGTATTTTTCTCCTAGAAGGTTTGATGAGCCTTCTTCGTGATATGGGGAAAGGTTATTTAGCCTTGTGTTCATACAACTGTAAAGAAGCGATAAATATATTAAGCCATTTACCTTCTCACCACTACAACACTGGCTGGGTGCTGTGCCAAATTGGGAGAGCTTACTTTGAGCTTGCGGAGTATATGCAGGTAGGCACAGAGCAGAGATTGCTCCTGCTATTTTATTTTCAATTTTATTTTGCACAGCTTTGCATGGAAGTTACAGACTTCTTGTGTGAAACCAGAGTAGCTTAGCTGCGTAGGCATCTAGGTTAAAATGTCTGCTACAGTTGGAGTGGTCTGTAATTTAATCTGCATTGATGATGATGCCTTACTCGTTTTATATTAGAACAAATAATTCTGTCTACTTTTAGACTCTTAAAGATATTTTGAAACCTTTTGCTAAGAGGAAATAAAGTTCCCCAGAATTTTCCCTACTTGCCACTCCTGCGTCTCTGCCACCAGTTGGCTGTTATCCTCAATTCTGGAGACGGCCACATTTCAGTTGTGCTAAATCCTATAGTTTTGAAGAGCTAAGGATCCTTCAGAATGAAACGTGCATGTAATAGAGAACAAAATGTTTTGACTCATAAGGTTTTATTGAAGGCAGTTGACCTCATGAAAATTTGCCTCTATAATAATGAGCATTATGAGAATTACATTACAGATGATCTTGGATCATTGAAACTGCAGCTGTAATTTTTCAAATTAAGCTATTAAAGTCCTTGTGATGAATACTAGTTGCATCAGTATATACCAGGGGTGCTCAACCTCCAGCCCACAAGCCAAATGTGGCCCACAGAGCCTTGGAATCCAACCTGCAGGGCTCCCCATAGGTCAGGAAATTTGGCAGGGGAACTGTGACGGTTAATTCTGCCACCCTCCCTGCTGCCAAGTTTCCAAGCCCTGCATAGTGGGTCAGAGCTGGGCCCAGGACCTTACCCCAGCACAGCCAGATGGGGGCCAGGACCCACCCCTTCCTTCTGCATGGTGGGGTTGGGACTGGGCCATGCCCCTTTCCCCCTGTACATCTGGTTCAGGCCTGGGCCATGCCCCTTCCTCCCCATCCCCTGCGGATCTGGGTCATGGCCCCTTCCTCCTCGTAGCTGATTTGGGGGCTGGCCCATACCTCCCCCACAGGTCTAGGCCCTGCCCCTTGCCCCCTGTAGGGCCAGGGCTAGGCCCAGCCCCCTCCCCCTGCACAGCTGGTGGGGCCATTCCCACACAGGGCTGGATGGCGGCTGGGCTATGTCCTCTTGGGCCAAGCTTCTCTTCCCTGGTACAGCTGGATTGGGCTGGCCTGCCCCCTTCTGCACAGCCAGAGGGGATCCCACCACCAGAACACCACTGGATAAGGCAGGTCTTGGGTGGCAGATTAGGTCCACAGGTCAGATCCAGCCTGCAGAGGGAATGGGCACTGCCCATCTGGCCTGTTGGACAAAAGGTTGAATGTCACTGGTATATACTGTTTACTAACAGAGCAATTTCTCCTAGCCTCTGTTTGTACAAACATGATTTAAAAAACATTCTCAATGTATGGCCACTGATATTTCATAAAAGACTGTGCAATAGACCTTAGCAGTTTCTCAAAGCCTTTCTTACCAATTCTCTACCCTTATTCATCTGAAGACTGTGATCTGGAATCTGTAAAAAAACAAACAAGCAAACAAAAACAAAAAACAAAAAAACAAACAAAAAACCCTCCAAGTTGCAGTTTATATCATTCAGAGTGAAGTAATTTTTCTTCTGCCCCCCTCCTGCAATGAACCAAAAAGTCTGCATTTTTTTACTATTTAAAGCAATCCCATAACTACCTGTCTTTATTTGATCAAACTTACTATTTCTAGCACTGGCATAACCCCTTTTTTAATATATGGAGTAGTTCTTGAGTTAGTGGTTCATTTTTTTTTGGTTTGTTTTTCTTTCCTTAAATACCTGCAAGAGCCAAGTGGGTTGAAAATAAAAGCTCAGGGCCTTCTGCCAGCAAGGCCTTTGATAATATAGAAATACAATCCTTGAGATATAGTATATGTGGAATGGCTAGCTGATGTGGTTAGACCACATAAATATCTTCTAGATTCATATAGACTTCAATCTCAATTTTTATGAACAGTGTTACTTTCTCACTCTATGTACTGGGATGGAAACAGGGTCCTAATCTGAACAAGCTGTTGGGGAGGGCTAATAATAGATTTTCATTTGTCCCAGGTAAATATACTTTAGTCCTTTCTTCATTTGGATAGAAGGTAGATATGCTGGATTTGAAACTGATATATGAAGCAGTTTGGGTCAACAGAATTTCACTTTTTTTGTGCGTGTGTGTGTGTTTGTAGGCTGAGAGGATATTCTCGGAAGTAAGGAGGATTGAAAACTACAGAGTAGAAGGCATGGAGATTTATTCTACAACGCTGTGGCATCTGCAGAAAGATGTTGCTCTTTCTGTCCTTTCGAAGGATTTAACAGACATGGATAAAAATTCACCAGAGGTATAACATACTGCTGTGATGAATATTTGATAAGAAGGTAACTGTATGTAGCAAGATTCAAGAGTTAGAACTTAGTTTGTTCCAGTCTTAACTTGGGTATGTTCATGTGACAGTTTCATAGTTGTTTAAAACTAGAATGGCGTTTAGATTACCTGGTGACTTGATGTCTGTAACCAGTATAGAAAATGTAGGCATATTGTCCTACATGAAATGGGATGAAATCTATAACCTGTCAATAGTGACATGCATTTCTACAGCATCTTTAGTTCGGGGAAATCCCCCTTATATTCATTTATCATCAGTATATGGGCAAGAGTGTTAAATGGTAGGATATTGTTTTCTGCCACTAGTTTTAAATTCTTTTTTATAGAAACTTGTTGCAGTATTAATATTAAATTAACTTAGCATCCTTGTGCTACCCCTGTACTTCACGCAAAAAGTTTACAGTCTTAAGTTTGCAAAGATGCATTAAGAGGGAAAGCAGTAGAAAAGATCACAATGACATGACACATGATCATATATTATGTGCAAAATGTTATGCACACTTGAATGAACTCTATGGCATCCATAACCATGCACACCTTGTATTATGGATAGTCTATTTTTTTATATTGGTGTCTCGTTTTTTCCTTTGCACTTTATTTGAATTTAGAAAATTTCAGTTAATGTTTTAAAAGATTGTGGAGCATTGATGAGAGAGGAGGACTGAGAACAGGAATGGCTGTAGGAAAGAAACAGTACATGTAGGCACAGGGAAGCAAGATAGTGTTAGGAGTTGGGAAGATGAGAATGGGAAGCATCATAAAGGGCCTGACGGCAAAGAATAAATGTGGAGTAGTTAATATAAAGCAAAATGTCTGCTAACTGCAGCTAGAGAATCCGAAAACCACATGAAGAAACAGAGCCTCTGAGCATTAGAGAACAGAAATGGTGGTATTGTTCAGGATTTGGTGCACAACAGGAGATCAGAGCTTATGAGTTCATAAAGCCTTGTGATGCTGGTTGATTGCACAGGATTGGGATCAGAGACTCTCAAAATTAGATCTCCCTATGTGGTTTCCTCATTGCTCTGGTGAAGAGAGCCAAAGGGCAGAGGAACCTGACTACTGACTTTTCTACCTGGGTGCCTTTGCTGTCTTACAAGCTCTGTGGTATTTAATCACTGTAGTATTTAACTGCAGCCAGCTTGCTGTATGTCCTTTTAGAGTTCTTAATCATTGCAACTTGGTTTCCCTGGCTATATAATGCATCCAATCCTATCCGCCTGGTAGGAGTGAGGCTTAAACAGTTTTCTTAGTGCTTTGGGACCCATGAATTAAATGTATATATCTAATATATTGGATACATGCATATATCTAATATTTTACTTAAACAAGTATTGCTTCTTCTGAGCAGTGACAGAGATATAACCACTTCTAAGGCAAGGCTCACCACCTCCATAGATTTTAATATTAAAGTGAGACAGTTTAATATAGACCAGATGTCATACAAATGGACTCGTGTAACTCTGTCATGTTGTTTTATTAGGCGTGGTGTGCTGCAGGAAACTGTTTCAGCTTGCAACGGGAACATGACATTGCAATCAAGTTCTTCCAAAGAGCCATTCAAGTTGATCCAAACTATGCTTATGCCTATACCCTGCTGGGCCATGAGTTTGTGTTAACAGAAGAACTAGACAAAGCATTAGCTTGTTTTAGAAATGCAATCAGAGTCAATCCTAGACACTATAATGCATGGTAAGTGTGCATGCTTTAATAAAACCATCAGGGGAAGAAATGTATCTTATTGCTAACTACTGTTAGAGTACTAGTCTTCCAATCTTTGTGATCAGGAACTTGTGTAATTCTTTGGTGTATGTTACAAGGAGAAATCTAATAAGTCATCTGTTTTGTTCTTGAACAGTAATTGGACTTTTTGTTACATGCTGTTGCCTTCTCCTCACGGTGTTGCATATAATATTAGATTCCATTTGGTTATGTGTGTGGGTTTTTTTGGTTACTGAACTGCTACTGTTTTTCCACTGCTAGTCCCTGCTAGCCAAGACAGTATATTAATAGTAGTATATAAGGACAGAAAAAAGCAAAGCTGTAGGAGTGTCTCTGTTCTTTTATAACATATTGCTTCACCTCTTGGCCACATTCCTACGGTTTTTGTGCTATATGGAAAGGGGGATGGCTTTTTTCTGATTTTCTTTCGTCCTTCCCCTACACCCCTATTACATTTGATAGGATTTTCATTTTAAGAGTAAGTTCTCAATGAAAATCTTTTTACTGTCCTTACCTCTCTTCGGGGGAAGTGCGGGCCCTACATCATCCACTTGACAGTCACTTTCAATAGATGGGAAGCTGAAAGTATCAATCATGTTCTTGAATCAGAATTATAGAAAATTTAGTGTTGGAAGAGACCTCAGGAAGTCCTCTAGTCCAACCCCCTGCTCAAAGCAGGACCATCCTCAACTAGATCATTCCAGCCAGGGCTTTGTTGAGCTGGGCCATAAAAACCTCCAAGAATGGAGATTCCCCTACCTCCCTAGTTAACCTGTTGCAGTACTTCACCATTCTCCAGGTGAGAGTTTTTTTCATAATGTCCAACCTAAACTTCTCTTGCTGCAACTTTAAGCCATTGCTCCTTATTCTGTCATCTGCCACTGCTGAAAACAGTCTTAACTCCATCCTCTTTGGAACCACCTTTCAGGTAGTTGAAGGCTGCTGTTAAATCCCCCCTCAGTCTTTTTTCTTCTGCAGACTAAAAAAGCCCAGTTCCCCCAGCCTCTCCTCCAGAAGTCTTACGCCCCCAGGTCCCTAACCATTTTTCTTGCCCTTTGCTGGACTCTTTCCAATTTGTCCATATCTTTTCTGTAGTGGGAGACCCAAAACTGGACACACTACTCCAGATATGGCCTCTTCAGTTGCAATGAAAGTACCATGGTAATTTCACTGTTGTCGGCGCTTTACATATATTTGTGCCACAAAAGCGTAATAGTTTTCCTATCTGTGCAACATTTTTCCAAAAATTTCTAACAGCTGAGAAATAAGCGTTTTGAAAGCTTGTTTATATATATTCCCCTCTTGCTTTGTACGTGTATCAAAGCCCACATCTTTTGGTCACTTGTGTCCAGTGGCCCACATCTATGTATCCTCATGCCTACTTCCTGAAGGTAGAAGAGCATCTCCCAATTCTTTCTTCACCTTTCTCAAATTGTGCTTAAGTAGCTAACTTTTTTATGGTAGTTACTGTTTTAATGAAGATGTATTCATGGCAGGGGTCGGGTGATAAGGAGGCTTTTTGTTTCTGTTTTTCTGGAAGTGCTTTAGCCATTTTTCCTGGTACTAGGTTTTCAGTCTTCATGGCCAAGCAAAAAAACCTAGTCTGTTTTTAACTGTTGTTGTCCCTTAGGTGAGGTGTTTTACACCACTAATGGCAGCAAATCAAAATGCTTGCTTTTGTTTAATTGAGGGGCATATCACAAGCAAATATTCCACTTTTTTTAAATCATCTCTGAGCGAAGCTCACTTGAATTTTTTTTCCTCTGAAATCTTGTGATCTGGATAAATAAGTTGTCCATATAAGAGCAGCTTCTTCTAAGAGAGTATTAGCTTCACTACCAGTTCCCTGGCTCTTACAGCTTTGTAAACTGCAGCAGTTTCTAAAACGTCATTAGAAGGGAGTAGGATTATTTGCTATATTTTCAAAGTGCATAGGAGTGGTTCACTGGGGGATTTTCTAATGTAATAACAGAGACTGCTCATTCAACTTCATCTAAAAGTATTGCGAAGCCTGAGTGTGATACCTCTAACATCTTAACTGATGCTCACACTGGTACTAGCTAGAGAACACCCCGTTTTGGTTAGCCATGCCAGTGCTGTGGATGCTACCTTCACATCTTTTTGCACTCTTGATATTGATATTAGAGGTCGTTTACCAATGTAGTCAGTACTTTTTGTTCTGTAATGGAGGGCTTTAATTTTAATGTCAGTAATACCAGCTTCCTTGGTATCAGCCTTTTTTGGACAAGGGATTTGATCATGTGCATTACCTGAGTCTCCTCTATTATCCTCGGCATTTGGAATTCCTATGTAGTTTGTGTATGGATGTCACTCCTGTTCTTACTGACCTCCTCATATTAGAAAGCTTACTTAAACCAGGATCATATTATGCTCCCTTTCTGGGAGAGTTTATGCCTACCAGAGTCTGGGGCATCTTCAGTTTGGTCATTGCAACTGCAGGCTTCCACGGATCAGCATCCTGCAATTGTACCCCAACTGCTAAATCCTCATCCTCCTCTACTAGTTATAGGTCGCTCTGCCCCATCACATTACATTTAAAGGCCCACAAGCTCTTTCTGTGTCACCTATAATAAGAATGGCTGGAACACTAGAGAGTCTTCTAGAGTTTGTGCTTGGAAAAAAAATTGCAAAAGGTCTAATTTGTATATACTTCATTACCAGATAACCTGGCAATGTCTGTTAGAATCATTACAGATATAGTAGCAGACACAAGAGACTTCCACATCAAAGAAGGCTCATAAAAGGTACAGAGTTCCTTTCTCAGGTTTTGAGTATTTGTATATGTTTTCCCATACTTGGCTCACTTATTACCATCTAGGAGTAAAAGTGCAGGAAATAAGCCTGCAAATACTCTCCAAAAGTAAAGAAAATTACATGTTGAGAAGGAAGGAAGAGCTGCTTCTCTGCCAACCTTCAGCTATGGATCGTAAGCTATCAGGTGTTCCTCTCCTATTATGATTACTTGCCCTCAGTCTGATACCTTATATTAACAAGAGTAAGCCACTTCAGCAATCATAGGCTTTTTTGTGAGCACACACTTCACAATATGCTGCAATAGCTGACTCAGACATTGCAGCAAGGTCAAGGGCAACTGCAGTAATGAGACAAGTGCCACAGCTGCAATTCTTGGGAATTCCCCATGAGATTTTAGAACACAAAAGCTCTTTCTACTCTTTGAGGCTTCTACCCTATTAACTGCTAAACCAGTGACTCCTTACACACACTGGAAGATTTGGGTGCATTGCTGAGATTACTAGGAGAATATACACCATAACTCAAAACGGAAACAATTCAGATGTCTGACATTTTTTTTTTCCACTTTCATGTTTACAGCCAAGGAGAAAACAGTGTTCATAGAAGACCCACAATCAATATACCTAATGTTCTCCTCAAGGCAACCAGTTTGACAGTTCACTTAAATTTAAAAACAGGCAGGTTCTGAAAGGGGGAGAGGAAAGGGAATTGATTCTAGGTGAGTGGAAAAGTTTTTAAGTCTGGAACAATATTAAAGGTAGGTGGCTTCGTACAGACTAAATATTAAGTTCCAGACTCTTCTCCTTTACTGAGCTTCCCTATCTCTCTTCAGGAACTTTTCTTATAAGATTGATATCAGAAAGTGGAGTCTCTTGTCACTCTGAACCACATTAGAACTGTTTTAAATAGCAGAGGAAAGGATATTTTTCTAAGAGGAGGAAGCTGTCACATAATTATCAGTGTATTCATTTACCTATTCAGGATGGTAACCTTTTCCTCAGTAATCCTATCTTTTGATCCAGAGGAATGGTTCTTGGCTTTCTACCTCTAGGATGCATATTTCCATGTAGCAGCCCACCTAACTTGCAGGGAATAACTAAGATGCATGAATTTCATGTTTCCAATAGAGTCCTTTTTTTCAATTGTCTGTAGTCCTAAACACCTTTTAAGTGCCTTGAGGTACTAGCAGAGAAGTAGTTCAACCTTACTGTGATGGCAGGCTTGTTTTTGAGGAACCTTACCTTGGCAGGTCACAGGCTGTGCATTACATTCTTCATCTCTACCATTCTAGGGCTGAGTTTTTAAACAAGGAAAAATCATTTGTAGTACTCGAAGACGATGGAGCATCCTGGACTTCAGCAGTGTATTTATCTTGCCTTACACGACTCAAAGCCAGGGCAGTGCTCTGTAACTATGTTGTATGAACTGTCCTCAGACGAGAGTAAGGAGGTGTCAAAGAATGCTAGGTTATTGTACCTTGTTTCTGTCCATCACTCCACATGCCTGATTCCATCAACTTCTCCTTTGTAGTATGACAGACTACCAGAAACCTTAGCCCTATCAAGTTTGCAGGGCTGTTCCATTCTACCCACAATAATCTAGTAACATGGTTTCAACATGGAAGCACACTTGAATAGATGCCATACTGTAGTCCAGAACTTGGTCTTGCATAAGACTGTAGATCTTGGAGCTGCTAGTTTTGTGTGCATGACACACTTTGCCTTTTAATCCCAGGCCCCAAAAATATGGGTGGTGGTAAACAGCCTTGGCAGTGATTCTTGGAAACAGAAAAGTATCTGTCTGAGATATTGACAAGAGTTGTTTAATGTCTGAAATACCATGATACTGTCATCTAACATCTAACTACCTGTATAGTCCTACCTACTAGTCAGTGTTTTCAATCTTGTTAGACTCAGTGCATCCTTCAGAAGATGCTAGCCCTTTGTTTTCACTTTTTTTACTACAGAAAAAAGAACTAGAGCAACAGGTCAGAATGATTTTGACCGTAAGGTTTACTATTTCAAATCTCTAGGTTTATCTTGTGAATCACATTTGTACATCTAATGGTATTAATATTGTGTGGCATAGTGTGGCACCCTTGAAAAGATCTCAAGGCACTCCAGGGTGCTGTGGTACCTTACCTGAGAATCACTGCCTTTAATGAATCAGCTGAACTAGCAGTTATATGACCAAAACTGGTCCATGAATAAACGAGTTACTCCAACAACTGCTTTTCAAAAGTGAGACCACTGTACTGTGGAATTACTTGCTACACTGATGAACAAGTCGCTCTTTCTTCTTCCCAGACAGGGTGAGTCCTCAGTCTCGGATGAACATGTTCCATATATGCTTTAATTCCTCTGATTCTAAAGATGCTGAGAAGTCCTTAGGAAGTTGCAAATATGATATAAATAGATAGCCTCAGCATAATGCAGGCAGTTGTTTTGAATCCTAGACCTGGCTCAGAGGCAACATAATCACCTAAAAATGGGGGGGGATTTAATTCAGACTCCACATTAGTGGACCTTATGGTCCGGATGCCAACTGGCTCAAGAAATCTTGATACAAAGGCTTCTAGAAAACCTTTATTTTTGTAGGAAGGACTTAGGCCTCTATAAGGAAAAGCTGAGCCATATGGGAAAGATTAACTTATTTTTGAATGGAACAACATTACCTTGCCCAGTTTGTAGTTTTTGACAGTCCCATACATTTAAATTGTTTCTTTTGATAGAGAGCAAGACTCCTACCCATTTTTAAGTGCATGTAGCAGTTGTATTTTGTTCATAGTCCCTCAGTACAGGGTCACCATGTATTTTCTCACCACACAGGGCTAAGTTCCTTGATGGAATACATGCACTAACTTTTCATTGCAGGAGCCCTCTCGTTCTTTGGGCTCTTAATTGTTACTTAACTGGTTTAATGTGGGGAGAACTCTGGATAGAAACATCATAATTGCCATATCAGACAGATGGACCTGTAATCTGACCCAGCATTCTGTATCCCAGTGGGACAGGGTGGATGCAAAAAGAAAAAAGTATTTATGCAGGGCCTGTCCGCACTGATCTGTCCTCTGCCTTTCCCCCAGCAGCTTCCAGCGTTCAAATACCTAGGAAGTCCTCCTTTGGATATTATACCTCCAACTGTCATGTTTCATGTCCATGTCCACTGCATGAATCTGTCCAGTCTTATTTTGAACTTATTTAAATTTTTGGACTCTAACATCTTGCAGCAGTGAGTTCCAGAAGTTAATTACTTGTTGTGTGAAAACTTATTTTTTGTTTGTTTTCAGATCTGTTACCTAATAACTTCATGGTATGTCCCTTAGTTCTACTATTGTGTGAGATTTAGGAAATCTCTATGCACTTCCTATGTGCCATAATTTTATAGAATTCTATTATATTCTCCCTCACCCCCTCTCACTTTTTTTCTAAGCTGAAAAGTCCTAGCTTATTTAGTCTCTCACCACAAGGAAAGTCCTTTCGTACTCCAGTCATTCTTGTTGCCCTTCTTTGTACCTTTTCTGTTTCTACAGTGTCCTTTTGGAAGTGGGGGTCTAGAACTATGTGCAAGGTGGGCTTACCATGGATTTTTAGAGTGGTATAATGACCTTTTCTGTTGCTATTTTTAATTTCCTTCTAAATTCTGAGTGTTTTTTGTTGCTGGTGATGAACTTAAGGCTCATATTCTCCAAGAACAATGTCTGCAATAATTCCAAGACTTTTTTTGGAGCCCAGGGATCTCTTTAGTCACTTACCTCTTCTTCTTTCCCCTCTCCTCTCCTCTCTCCCCTCCCACCAAGTATATATTACTTTGCACTTATCAGCAGTGAACGTTATCTACCATTTTGTTGCCCATTCATTCAGTTTTGTAATATCCTTCTTCAGTTCTTAAGTTGCCTTCTGGTTTTTACTATCCTGAATAATTTAATCTGAAAACTTTAGCTATCTCACTTACTCTGCCCTTTCCAAATCGTTGCTGATTTATGTAAAACAGCACAAACCACTGGGGGATACAACTGTCTACTTCCATCCATAATGAGAACTGACCCTTTATATCTATTGTTTCCTGTCATTTTCCCAGTTACAGAACCATGAGTGGGTTCACCTCTATTGGCAGGACAGCTCCATTTCATTAACTGCTTTGGTGAAGGACTTTGTCAAAAGCCTTTTTTTTTTTTAATTCCGGATATGGTCTGTCAACCAGAGCACCATGATCCATAAGCTTTTGAGGCTCTCAATCTCTAGTAGATTGCAGTGTAACCAATATTTATTGGTCAAAAGCCATGGTGATTCTTCCTCCATGTGATGATGAACAGGTTTTTTTTGTTTTTGTTTTTTCCTTTTTTTTTTTTAATTATCATTTCAACCAGTTTCCCAGGGAGAGAAGTGAGGCTTACTATTCTGTAGTTCCCTAGTTCTCCACTATAACTCCTTTTTTAAAAAGATTGGTATTACACTGGCTACTTTCCAGTCCCCCAGTACAAAGACTTGTTTAGCAGTAGGTTGCACACTGAAGTTGGTAGATATGCAACTTCAAGTTTTGAGCTTTTTCAGCACTCCGCGGTAAATAGTCTGGTTCTAGTCCTGCCACTAAATACATTAGCACCATGTCCCTTACACTGTCTGTCTAGGAAAGAAGCTGCTGTAATAGCAATATCTTTTTTTCACTCTTATAAGAGACTTGCAAACTGTTCGTGACCATATTTCCTCCCTCCCATTGCTTTCCTTTTTCCACAAGGACAAGGTTGCGTTTAAATCGCAAACAATTTCTCCCAAAGGTGGTCTGGCTTCCAGTTGAAACAAAATGTTCACTTGCTGATTTTTCTCCCTTAAGGCATTCCAATTAAAGTGAAATGAAGTTGTACTCTGGACATATTAAGGTCTTTCAACTTGGCACTAAGATCTTTTGGGATTCATTTGGATTAATGATGCCTTTTGCTGAGAGGATGAAAAGGCAGGCATATCTTCCCAAAAGTGGTCAGAATGAACCTTGCTTTATTAGGCTGTTACCGGGTAGTTAGACTAGAACCTCTGGGCGATTTCAGAGAACTTCATCATAGCTCATACCACTTCAGAAAGCAAATCCCAGAAGTGACATCTTCATGTCATTAGACTGTCAGATAATTACTTGATTCCATACATACATTTTAAAAAACACCTGATACCTGTGTAAAGGCATCTAAGAGATGCCTGTTTTGGTAACGCTGTATTATGGTTATTCTGAAGCAGAATGTATTTAAATAGTTACCAAGAGTGGACTACATCTAGACAAATACTAAAAGAAAAAAATGATTATTTTTAAAGCAGTGATTCTCAACCTTTTTGCAACAGAGGAATTACCCTATTTTTCTGTAGTCAAAAGTCAATTGAAAACCTAAAGGCTGACACTTTCTTAGGGGTGCCTTGAGTCTAATAGGTCGAGAACAGCTGCTTTAGTGTAACCTAGATTATTTGGACATTAGTATCCAAGTGTATTCCACAGCCTGCCCTCATTTCCTTTTGACTTGGAATCCAGTTGAAAAAGGACTCTTTGATGAGGAGGAGCCTGTGATGCCTTTGGCCAAGATCTGCCCTTTTTGGCTGCTGACAGATGTGAAGGAAAAAAACCAACATGCTTTACCAAAAGAGGCAGTGTGTTAGTTCAACCTGGCTCCACAGTGTCTGTGTAGATCAGGCACTTCAGTGTGCTTTTAGCCAATAGCTGATTCAATCAACTATTAGATAAAAGCAACAAAAAAACCACTCTGAAGCACCTGATCTTTACAGATGTTGGGCAAGCTGGGTCCACTAATGCAGTGCCTCTTCTGGGCATGTGCTGGACTTGGCACAGCGGTGTGCAGAGTTTAAAGTAAATCAATTTTTGTGTGGGGGGGGGGAGGGTTATGTTGGTAAGCAGCCTTAAGGTGTAACCTAGCCACATGTTTAAAGCAGTTAATGGCATCATAGAACAAGGAATAAGCCACGGTTATTCCACAGAAAATGTGTAACAACTTTGTTAGCTCCTATCATGCCAGTAATTGAATATGTGGCCAGGTGTGCCCTGGTGCTGACCAACCCACAGCTTAATGGAGTCCCAGCTATGGGAACTTGCTACTTACAAGTACAAAGGGAGCCTGGGATCATGATCTAAATTTGGTTGGGTACAGGGTTTGCCCCCCCACCCCCACCCATGAAACCTGCTAAGTTCTGAGGTTTTACGATCCACATAGAGAAGATGAGAACTAAAACAAAGTGGGAATTTATGGGAAGGAAAACTTGGATAATGTGAATTTTCAAGTCTGTTTCTTTTCAGTAGTATGTATGTGTATGTGCCAGGTGAGTGAAATGTATATGCACACATGGTACTGCAAGGAAATGGAGATGTACTGTATATCTATCTATTGAGAGAGAAAGATGTCTGTATCTTTCTTTAGGGGGTTGTATCTATAGATATATATTTCCTTTTCTAAAGTTACTTACATCTACCCACACACGGAAAAATCTAGAACTCTTCGTTCCAAAATGATACCTTTTATTAGACCATTTGAGAAATTGCAAACAAGTATATATACAGTACCGGGAAATTGCAAATGAATATATATATATGGTACCAGGAACTTGTCAGCTCACGCAAGTGGACTATATATTCTGCAAGCTTTCAGGCTCATGTGCTCTTCATCAGGCTCAGGGAAAGTTCAAGATGGTAAAAAGTCCCCATATGTAGGAAATAAATTTCCTTTTTGTACAGAGGAAGCAGAAGCTGGAAAACCTGCTCCTTCCCCCCTACCCCGCCTATATTAGATCTACATATTAAATATATATAGATATAGCTTGTGTGCGTGTGTGCCTAACTTCAGAAAAGGAAATTTGGTCTGATCTATTAAATGCTACAGTTGCAATTATTCACCTTCCATCTGGAAAGACTGAACTGATGTCAAAACCCTACTGCTCCTCAGTAGAGGCTAAGGCATTTGTGAATAAAGAGGTTACTGTGAGCGAAAACATGCGCCAGTGTCTCTGAGCATAAATGTCTGTTATATAAAAAAGTAAGCTTTCCCTTGTTGCAAAAATCTTCCTAAATGAACGCCTTTGTATAGGACTAAATTCAGCACTGATCTAAGGATGCTGATATGTAAGATAACTGTGGCATTGCTCTCATGTTGTCAGTGAATTTAGGTTCAGGTATAGTTAGTGGGAAAGTAAGCTTAATTTGGCAGTATAATTGTATCACTTGAATGCCAGAATATTACAGCTGTGACTTGCTGCTAGGTAACTTTGGTTTTTCAGACTACTTTGCTGGATAAGTTTTTGTATGATTATGCTTGTATGATTCAAACATTTATATTTCTGTTGTTCTAATGTGCCAAAGGCTAGTTTCCTTCTGCCAGTCCACAATTTAGTGACGGAATTTAATTCGTGATAGAATTTCACTTTTTATCTAACAAATCTGTTTTTGTATTTGTAGGTATGGTCTAGGAATGATTTATTACAAACAGGAAAAATTCAGCCTAGCAGAAATGCATTTCCAGAAAGCACTTGATATCAATCCTCAGAGCTCAGTCCTACTCTGTCACATTGGAGTAGTAAGTAATTGCCCTTAATTCTGTCCTCCTTCTGCCAGTGCTTTTGTGCCTAATTTTTTAGGGAAGACTCTGTCCTTATGCTTGTGTCAAAACTTATTTACTTGCAGTCAGCAAGTAGAAACATCTGCACTCTTGCTGGAACATTGATATTGCTTGTGTTATCATGTGTTTGAGTTATGAGGGTACAAATGTTGTGCTTGTGCTTATTCAGCTGACAAGGGCTTGTGAATACTTGGGGTGTTTCCTAGCCACTGGGTAAAGGAGGATACCCACCACTAGTCCAAGATTGCTTGTCCTGCTCCCAAACTTCTAGCACCCATGTGCCATTTGAGCATTTTGTGTATATGCATGGGTGGAATTGGAGATCTGAGAATCAGGTCTGTATGTGCAAGTTCAGTAGAACTAAGTATTTATGCAGACTCTTCATACTGCTGGTACATACCCTCGTATTGGCACTTTAGGCTTTTGACTGATATTTCACAGCTCCCCGTTTTGCAGTAATAAGGTTCTGGGTTTCACTGCCTGAATACCTGCTGTCCACCTCTGTCGCTTGTACTTTTGATGACTCTTAATTTTAAAACTGCATTTTTAGCAAGTTCTGTCAGTTCCTCTGCACAGTGAAATAGTCAGAGGATACTGGCTGATGTATCTAAGACTTTTTTTAGTTTAATCAAAACTTAACTGCCTAAAAATTTGTTCTGTTGTTTGTATAGGTTAGTCCCTCTGCCAGTGAATAAAACATACAATAACATCACTTGGCAAATGCTCCTTTATAATGCTGCTTTTATATATTGATGTTTTGCAGTGTGTGGTCCACAAGTAATTGTGGCAGTTGATTATGTAGCCATCAGCTAGTACTGTGTTTCATCTGCACTATGACAACAAAGGGCATCAACCACTTACCTAGCTCCTTTTACTTCTAGAATGTGGTGGCATTTTGCAGTAAAAGACAAATTATCATTTTTCAGTCTGGCTTAGGAATAAAAGAGTTATTTAGATATTGAGTCCTAAGAATTGTACTTTAAAAGCAACAGATTTAGTCAAGTATATTGTAATAGTCTGGCAAGTCAGATGTTTTCTTAGATTTTCTCTTTGTCTATTTAATGTCATCTCTGTTCCACTGTAGGTCCAGCATGCACTGAAAAAATCTGAAAAGGCCCTGGATACATTAAATAAAGCTATTAACATTGACCCCAAGAATCCACTATGCAAATTCCATAGAGCCTCTGTATTATTTGCAAATGAAAAATATAAGGTAAGACATGGATCTTGGAAACTTGAAATCTTGCTCTGTTCCTTGAAGTTTGTAGCTGCCTGTGAATTGGAGCAGGGGTGATGTGTAGGGGGGTGCATGCTGGGTGCATGTGCACCCCCTGCGTGTGGTGGTGCACCCCCTACAAAAAGGTGCCACTGACATTGGCAGTAGTGCCTGTGGGCAGCTACCGCTTGCCACCCCGCCAGCAGCACTGCCAGTGGTGTCTGCGGGCAGTCCGCAATCCCTGCTGGCCACAGCCACCACTGCCGGTGGTGGCTACAGATGGTCACCAACCCTTTGTTGGCACTCGCCACTCCCCCCACCCTTCCACTGCTGACAGTGCCAGTGGCGGCTGTGAGAGCTCCCCCACTTACTGCTGCTGGGCTCCTGCTACTTGCCACTGTGCTTCCACCACTGCTGTGCCTCCCAGCCACTAGTCTTTCATGGAATGGAGATGCGTTAGAACAGGAGTCAGCAACGGTTTGGGATGGAGTGCCATGGTATGCCAACATCTTACAAATCAAGGTTGCGGGTGTTTTTGACAGGAAGCCATGAGGGGTCTGCTTTGGGGCTGTGCTGCCTTATTGTGGCAGCACAGCCCCAGCCCCTTCCCCACCATCCTCCCCAAAGCTTGCATGCCAAGCAAAATCCTTTTGCTTGCCAGTGCTCTGGCACCTGTGCTGAGGGTTGCCTGCCTCTGCATTAAAAGTTAATTGAGTCTTGACTCTACTCTTTAATGGAAGTTGAGATTTGCTTGGAGTGTATTTTATACTATGATCACTTTGGCTGTTCAAAAGATTTGCCTCTTTCCCCAGTGTAATACTGAAACAGTTATTTTGTATGAATGTTATAACTCCTTGATTTGAAAGGATGGATTTGGTATCAGGAGAGCTACTTGGTGCTGGAAACTTCTTCCCCTTCCCAAACCTGTGTGTGGTGGGAGGGGCAGGGACTGGCCCTGGAAATTATCTAATGGAGAGGCCTCCTATTCACAGATGGCATTTTGGGAGGGATACTTACAATGCTTCTCTTCACATCTATTTAGCCTAGGGAATGCTGGTTTCATACAAGGCTGGAGAAGGCCCTTGGACATGCACATGATCATAAAATATTTGAATTGTGCCCATAATCCAGCTATAAAGTGACAGTTGAGTGACCTGAGACCACAAACCCTAGAACTGCTTGTGTAATCCCTCCTGAGAACATATCCTTCTTCTCTCTGTGTCCCAAGCCTGGGTCCAAGGATACTGACACTTAATGTTCTCCTAAATCTTGACCAGCAGTAAAGACAATTGGCACCAAAATGCATGCTACTGAACTTCTTGATTTGGATGTGGAGAAAGTTGTATATGTTATCACTATTTTTTTTTCCAAAGGAAATTTCCAGAAGCACTCAGAACATAACTCATCAACTAAAATAAAGCATAATTTAACATCTGATTTTGAAGATTAAAAACTAATATTCTTAGCAGCAGGCCTTGTGACATGAACTGAGGCAGGTGTCCCAAGAAAAACAATTAATTATTGGCCAGTGCCATCACCACTGTGGGAGCTGCATCAGTATTAAATATTTGTTGCTTAAAAGGACAACAGGCAGATTACTAAGGCCAGAGATATGTGAAATCTGATGTTTTTAATTTAGAGAAACTTATTATAGTATTCTTTAAAATTAACCATATTTGTGTGAGTTTGTACCAATTTCTTCAAAAATGATGCAGTGACTGTCCCACAAGCAACTGAAGCATAGGCCATCAGATAAGAGGAAGTTGGACAACTTGGATCTGACTTCATTATCTTGAGCCATGTAGAGATGTTTATGCTTGTGTAAAATGTTGCTCTCCTTCCCTTAATACCCTGTCTGGCTAGTTGGTAGGCTAATCTTCTTTCGCGTCTTTCTTGACAATGTAAGACAGGTCAGTCTGGCTTTATTAAGACCTTATCTGTACACACAGACTCATACAGGAGGAGAAATAATTGCACCAATAGGGACTTGCATCTAGAATTTCCCAAGTGTGTTACAACATGTTAAGGTTAAACACAATCCTTCAGTAAGTTCTTGAAATGAAATTGTATAGGACAAATACAAACTGGATTGCAGAAGGAGGTCCTAAGGGGTCTCAAATATAACAAATCTCAGGCCATCCAGCACTCAGTCCTATATTATCCATTTTACTTGTCATGTCAGCCACTGCACTATGAATCTGTTAAGTCATATACTGCAACACAAAATAAGACATGAAGACCCCCAGACTGTCTCCCACACAGACAATTTTGGGTGAACAGATGGAATTCATGGGTTAGAGCAGTGGTCTCCAAACTTTTTTGATTGCGCACCCCATCAGTAAAAAATCTTTGAGCACGCACCCCCAATATATGTATGTTTATAGAAATAGAAGTTCTAATATTTTCTTCCTGCACCCCAATGGATCGTCTTGCACACCTCACTTTGGAAACCACTGGGTTAGAGGAATCTTTACTGCTTTATCATTGTTCAGGATAATTTGATCATGGTGATTTTGTTAATTCAAAATTTAAATGACTTTTTGTTTTTAAAAATAATTCTTTGGATTGGCATTAGGCCTTTAAAAAATACACTATGCTGTTTTGACTTCAGATCAGTCATTTTGCGGCTGGGGTGCTATGAGAACCTGTTGGGGTGCCATGATGCTGGCTGTGGCCAGGTGAAACTTACGTGCATACGTCCATTTTCCAGGAAGCACATTGGAGTCGAACGAGGAAGTAGCTGTGACAAGTTGACACTGCTGCCTCCACTGGTTTTATCTAACTCTCTAATGCAGCCCTCTAATCTCCTGCTCCTGCATAGTCCTTCCCAGTCTGATCCCACACACACACACACCTCCTGGAAACTGAGGCATGGAGGACTATTCCATCAGGTAGAAGTGGTGGTAGCTAACAGCTTTGAGATAAGCACCTCCGTTGCACCACCTGCATTGCCTGGTAGAACTGTTCTGTTTGCCTCGTTTCCAGGAAGTACATGTAGGGTTGAACCAGGAAGGGCTGTGGCATGGTGGGGGGGTGCCTACCTGGCTTAGGTTTACGAAATAACTTTAATGCAGGCAGGCATGTGCATGCATATCTCTTTCCAATCTGGTTGTATACCAGGCACTCCTTTTTACCTGGTGGTGACAGCAGCATCGTGGTTGAAAAGTGAAGAAGCAAGGTGGGGCACCATAACAGTGGTTCTCCACCACTCTGATGCCAAATTTAAAAAAAAGGTGTGGAGTGGTGCCCCGACTCTCCTGCTTGAGATACAAAATTCAATAAGAATTTGCTTTTCATATTTTAAATTCCACAACTGGCATTCATTCTATTGTATGGTTGTTTGTTTTAATTTGAATATAAGCAAAAAAAGAAAAACAGGACAAAGGCCTGATCCTGCAAACACTTAAGCATAACTTTATTTGCGTGAATATTCTCTGTTAACTTTAGTCAGATTATTCATAGTCAAAGCTAAACTGATGCATAAATATTCACAGCATCAGGAGCTGGAAGTTGAGGTTTTAATCAAATTAATTTTTTACAATTTTGGTACTTGAGAAGAAGAAAATTGCTTTGGTGTCAACAGTAAAGAAGGGTATGAGACTAGTGTTTTGGTTCTGGGATTTTTTTCTCTTTAACTTTTAGTGTATATTCACAGTATAGGCCACTGTCTCTTTGAATGTATCTAAAAACCCCTATTTGGTATAGTAAAAGGGTATTTTCAAAAGAGCCTAAGTTAATTTTTAAAAGCATAAATCCTAATGCAAAACATTTTTGGTTTTCTTGACTTTTGGAAGATCAATACATTAGAAGTGTTTGTAGTGTGTATAGATTCTTTGCTTATTATAATTTGTTATCACAGTGAGGATCTTAAAACTGGGATCACTTTTCTTGGCACAGATCCACACTTTGTTTGAAATGTCTCAGAAACAAAATGTTTATGTAAAACCTGAAGTTCTAATAATTAGGAAACTAAAGAAGTTCAAAACATCCACTTCAATCTGGAACTGTGAAAGGGGGGGAGGGGGAACAAAACTATCAACCTGGAAACAAAGGCCCCTGGCAGACATTACACTTAAGATGTGATTAACTGGTTAATCACATCTTAAGTAGAAACCCAGCTACATGTTAATGCAGTTAATGGTGCGATAAAACAAGGAATAAACCACAAAGTTTTTACACAAAATATGTGTAAACTCTTGTGGCTGATTCCCATTGCACCTTAAATTGAATGTGTGGTCAAGCATCAGCTGATTGGGGTTCTTAGCCTTGGTAGCACATGGGAGTCCTTGACTCCAATGTGCCCCTGAGGCTGGGAGCCCCAAATAAGCTGACTGCTACTCCCTGCCTTGGGGGTACATTGGAGCCAAGGGCTCTGGTGCACCCCCCAAAGCTGGGTGCTGCTCCCAGCTTTGGGAGGCACACCAGAGCCCTTGGCTCCAGCGCATGCCTGAGGCTGCTTGTGACAGTCAGCTCTTCAGGGCTTTGAGTCTCAGGGCTGTATTTGAGTCCAGGACTCTGATGCACTCCCAAGGCTAGGACTGGTAGTCAGCCGATTGGGACGCCCAGGCTTGACTCAGATGCACTCCTTGACTCAGATGCCTTGACTCAGATGCCCTTGACTCAGAAGCACTCCTGAGGCTGGGAGCACTGATTAGCTGACTGACTTGCTACTTGACAATACAGGAGGAGCCCAGGATTATGATCTTGGATTTCCCCCCTGCACCAAAAACATGGCTCAATTTGGGATCTGATCCCAGATCCCACAACTGTGCCTCGTGCAATGTGCCTGTAACATGGCAGGAGGCACAGTTGTTGGTGAAATGCATCGAATCCCATCGCATCTTAATTGAGGGTCTACCGGGAGCCAAAGATTTTACATTTTAAAGCTCTGTTTTTAAGCATTACTTTCATAAATCCTGTGAGTTACTAAAAACATATTTTATATTTGTACAGTGTTGGTTCACAATGAAAATCAACTTTGCTAGGTTAAAATTTATCTTTCATGGTGTCATGGTTAACAGATAAACTTCCATAGTTTGGGTGGGGGAGGTTTGGAGGGAGGGGAGGTTTTTGGGTTTTTTTTCTTTTTTAATTGACTAGTTTTATTCGTCTCCATGAGACTGATTTATTACAGCCCTGATTCAAACTTGCTGAGAAGTTTTTTTTCTTTCTCCTTTTCAGTCTGCTTTACAAGAACTTGAAGAACTGAAGCAGATTGTTCCCAAAGAATCTCTTGTTTACTTCTTAATAGGAAAGGTAAAAACTGAGCATAGTTCCATGAAATGCAACTGTAATTATAAGCCCCTTGGATTTCCTTTATTGCATGGAAATGAGCCTACATATTAATTTTTCTTGTCACCACAAAGCTGTATCCATTTTGACCAGTCTTCTGAAAGTCCCCAGCAAGTCTCACCATATATAAACTAGCAACTGTATAAGGATTTCTATTTCTTTTGTTGTTGAAGCTTAATTTTGCAAGCCAGAAGCATCTTTTATACCTGCTATGACTACATTATTGTCAATTTAACTTTGAAGGACAGCTTGTTCTAAAAACCATGGAAAAGGTTAATGTAAAATACCTCTATGAAAAACAGATGCATGAGTTTGTATACAGAAACATTGTACCTTTCACTGAAAATGAGACTGCAGTTTCAGAATTGTGGTCAGTACAGTCGATTTGTAGGATCCTACCTAGCATTTCACCTCTGTACAACTTAGGTTAAAGTATAACTATCCCCCTGTATTGGAAACGTTCATGCGGATAGATATGTATTTGCAGAGATGTAATCAAACCATTTTTCGTGTCCATTGAAAATGCTGAACAAAACATCTGCAAAATTTTATAGATTTCTGATGCATACAGAGTAGAGGAAACTTCTTGTTTCAGCCAAAAGTTTCTCAAAAACAATTGTCTAGAGTAAGGTCCTTTTACTTGGAGACATTGACTAATAAAGCCTTGCAGAAGTTTTAACTTGCAGACATGGGGAACCTAGGGGTCTTCAGTGCTTGACCACTATGACATGCTGTGATGCCTTTCACAATAGCCACTAGCAAAGTGAAGCCCACACAAGTTAAAACTTCCTGCCCTGTGATTTTTTGTTGCTCACTTTGAATCCTTTCATAATGTTCCTGAACTAAGTCATGGAAATTAGAGGGAAGTTTTTCAGTTTCCTCATGTAGCCACCAGCAGTAAAAGTTGCTGATTGTGTTTAATAAATATGCTTCTAGTTGACTAAAATCTTGTATTTTTATATGCTGCTTAGTGTGTGACTTTTCAAAATGGATGCAGCTTTCTTTTAAGTTTGCTGTTTTTTTCTCAGATGTTTTTGGTCTTCCTATAGAGCAGGGATTTGTATTGACCTCTCTACCTTTCTTATGCTTCATTTTACTTGCCACTTACAGATCACAAAAATCTGCCTTCTGAAAAATGCAATAAAAAGTAATATCCTGATCAAATGCAGAAAAGGGGATTTGCAGATTTGCCTCTAGGTTGTCTTTTCTAGATGAATAATTTTATATTAAAAGAGAATGCAGTGCCAAAGTACTTGTTCTGCTGATTTAGTCTTTGATAAAGAACATGCAGCAATCACAAATATGCCTCAGCTTTTTCTCCTTCTAATGTGGACACATACCTGTCTCCTAAGACATGGCCTGAAATAAATCTATCTCCTTTAGAACATTACCTAGTTGTTAAATGTCAGTGCCTTTTGGCCCCTATCAAACAGATGAATTTTATGCAGTTGTTGATAGTGTTCTTTAAGCCATCCAGTACCTTTTTTGGGCATCTATTTCTATATAAACAGTTACCATATTTTTAAAAATGTATTTTTTTTATCCTTATTTTTGTTTAAAATCTTGTCTCGGGTCTCTAACATACCAGCAATACTTAAGGGAAAACTATGAATAGGGATCTACTTAAACTGGGATTTTGCAGATTTCAGAGAAACCACAAAATCTGCAATTGTCCACAGTATCAACTTAATAAAATGTGGCTCCTCAGTGGGCGCCAGTGGTCCTTCCTGCCTTGCAGCCTGCCTAGATAGGGAAGGTGCCAGCTGACAGGGTGGCATGAATGGTAGCCAGCAGCCAAGATGACAGACACCCCCTTGTCCCTCCTTACACCCCCCCCCCAGCCTCTCCACCAGAATCGGTGGTGAGGAGCAGGGTCACATGAAGGGCAGCCAGGATCCAAGATGATGGCTACCCCCTTGTCCTTCCTTCCCCCAGGGCCTCTCTGCCAATCAGCAGCAAGGGACAGGGCTGCCAGGAAATGCCTGTGAAATTGGCTTTTCATGCTGTAACCAAGGCACGAAATTCACAGCCAAACAAAAGAATTTAGGTAGGTCCCTACCTATTGGGTGTGAAACATGGTCATGAAGACAATCGAGACTGGTTTAATTGTATTGGACCTTCTAATGCAGGAACGATTGTCCTGCAGATGGTCACCTCTAGTAGAGGAGAGCATTCCATGTACTTCCTAATGTTCCATTCAGTCTGCCATTTTTTCATGTGCTGGTAGGACTTCTGAACATGAGTGGCCATTAATCTTGGTTTTGTAACTCGCTATTGGATAGCGTTGTCAAGTAGCAACTTAATAGAAAAGGTAGTGTTAACATTTTTATTTTTAGGTTTATAAAAAATTGGGGCAAACTCACCTGGCCCTGATGAATTTTTCATGGGCAATGGACTTGGATCCTAAAGGAGCCAACAACCAGATCAAAGAGGCTATCGATAAACGCTATCTTCCAGATGATGAGGAACCAATAACTCAAGAAGAGCAGATCAGTGAATGCTATCCATATGAGTCAGGTTTGTATTTCCAGTTCATACTGCAAATAAATGTTTTTACTAAGAAACCAGCTAATGTTAACAAATAATTCAGAATCCCAAATTTAATAATTGGAATGTGCCAGATGTCTGTCAACTTCAGTTTTCTTTAGTGATCAACTAGGCTGCGTTCCCTTGTAATAAACACTAGGGGTGCACTGATTTTTTTTTTTTTTTTTTTTTAAAAGATTTTGGGGGTTTTTTGACTGATACCGAAAGGCAATTATTAACCAGCCATATTGGCTGATACCAATCCCGTTACTGATATGCAGCCCAGCAGCTTGGAGAGCAGCATCCAGCCGGTGAGTCTGTGGAGAGGGGTTGGGATGGGGGGCGCGATCAAAGCATGTGCCCCCTGGATTTGCGTGTGAGGTGAGGACAGGGTGTCTGCTGCGGGCTTGAGGCTAAGGGCTGTACTGGCCTCTTCCGGGCGGGGGGAGTGGTACACTTGGGGTGGGCAGTGGTGGTGCTGGAAGACGGGGCTATGCGGTGGGGGAAATGCAGCCACCCCAAAATTTGCCGTATCCCCCTTTCAGCGCTGCTGCTCACTCTGCCCTAAGTGCAGCCCTGGCCCAGCCCTCTCACTGGGAAAAGGCCAGCACAGGCCCTGCTCCTGCAGCAGGCAGCCCATCCTCACCCTGCACACAAATCCATGGGGCACATGCCCCCATGCCTTCCCCAGGGGTGCACACTGTGGCAGGAGCTCTGCCTTCACTCCCTCCATCACCAGAGGGGCCTCAGTCTGCCCTCTGCATGCCCCTTCCCTCCCCTATGCCTCTTCCCCGCCCCATCTCCACTAGACTTACCAGGTGGATGCTGCTGTCCAAGCTGCTGGGCTGCATTCCTTAGTGTGTGCATGCTGCGGCATTTATTGGTGACAATATTAGCTACATTGGCCGAAAAAGCCAGTTTGCTGATAACATCAATTTTTCTTTTATCAGTGCCAATATGATATGGACCAGTATATCAGTGCATCTCTAATAAACACTTGAAGAAAGAACTCTTGAGAGAGTTTAGGTGTTAAACTTGGATAAAATTATCTTTTTGGGAGGAACAGAACCTAGTTGTCTAAACTACTTTTACAATAAGGAAGGATTTATATAAGTGCTGTTGATATTGTCTTCTATATGCTGTACCCTGAAAGGGACATCTGATTCTTCCATTGATCACCAGGAAATAATTGAATTGTATATAAAGGCTCAAAGTTTTAAAAAGTCATGACTATAAAGCAAAGGAAAGCTTAGGCTGGATGTCAACAGAAAATACTTCAGTAGTGCTAATTTCAGAGTTAAACAGATATCTCTGGAGGACAGTTATAGAAGCCATTTCATTCTTTTGAAACTAAACAAAATACAGCCCAATAAATACACCTTTTGATGATAATTCAGCATAGAGACTAGCTTAGGTTTCTGCCACCTGACTTTTTGCTTTTATCTTTAAACTCTCAAGATATGTTGATGGCCATATTGACTTCCTTAACACAGACACAGATCAATAACATACATGGACTGCCACAAAAAAAAAATACCACAAAAGGCGAAAATGTTACTATACAAATATTAAGCTTTTAATTTAGTGTTGAACACTTACCAAATTGGTCACTTGTGTGTATGACTTCAGTGACCGTATGATCTTACTGCATTTTATCTTATTTTTAATGTTCATTTTGTGAAACAAACTTTTTTTTTTTTTTCTATTATAGTCTACACAGGTCACTGAAATTAGTTTTATGCGTGTCCAGCAGATGGAGATGGAATACTTGAAATGTTGAGCTATGACTTCAGTTACTAGACATAAGCAGCACAGTAATTTTGTGCTGTTGGACAGATTTAGGATCTCTACTGAAATTTAAAAATCAAAAATGTCTTCTGACTCTAATCACTTATTTAAAAAATCTAGCCTTTCTGGTTGTGCAGATAAACTTGTAATGTGAACCAATGCAGTGCAGTCTTTATGACTACCAAGAGACTGGTAAGCTTCTAAGCTTTAAACTTTCTAAAATTCATCTGTTATAAGTCCTTGAGCCAGGAGGAACTTCAGAGGTTGGTTTTTGTTTGTTTGTTTTTGCAGTAGTTGCTCAAGGAGACTTTAAAATAGGGTGATTTTTTTTGTTTGTTTGTTTCAGGGGGGACTTTTTGGTGTTTTATTATTTTTGCAACATGTACATTTAGATTACTTTCTTTCTAAACTCTTTAGATCTCATTAGGCTTACATGGGTCATTGTAGGAGATAGTAAGAAAAATTATTTGAAAATAGAAAATTTACGCAATATACAGGATCAGGAAGCATAAACCAGGGATATAGGATAGTATATTAATTGGTACATTAGAACCTTCTATCCAAGTTATTCATAAGGTATGATAGAGCCTGCAACTTTCACAAGTGGTTGTGTAAAGTGTACATATCTCCTGCAAAAAAGACTAATCATATTTGTGTTCTTAAAGTTGGCACAGATGAATCCCAAGAGAGCAGCATGACAGACGCAGATGATACACAACTACATGCAGTTGAAAGTGATGAATTTTAACTTCCAAAAACCAGTATCTGAGCTTGAGTGTCTGACTGGTACTGTTGTGTTCTCCCCTTCCTTCATATACTGGGTCTTCACCTCACTGAGCCAGCATTGTCATTATTCTTCACTGACACCATGAGTGCACCACTCTGACTTCAACTGTACACAGAATTAATGGCAGTGCAATATTCAGCTGCTACTGAGTCTGACTAGTTGGCTCTTGTACATTTATGGAAATGACAATTTGAGGAGGAAAGACTATTTGGACTCCCCTTTACTGGAAAACTATCATGGAGGAAAGACTTGTGTTTTGCTGTAAGGGAGCCAGTAGATGTGGGGATAGTACTAATGAAGCAGTTTCTTGTTCTTTCTCCAGAAATGTGTCTTAGTTTGGTTCTTTCTTGGTAAGTGGAGTGCTGAACTTCATTTCCAAGTTTTTCAAGGACAGTGTTGAAAAGTGCAGGATGGGACATGTTAAAGACTTTTGCATATTGTAGTTTAATTTAAACACCAGGGAATTTAAATGACCTTAGAGTCATCGTGTCTCCAGTGAACAAATGTAACACACATGCTCAGGACTTAGAGTATGTCAAAATATATAAAATACCCAGTGTTCCTAGGGAAAGCATAAAATTGCTTTTAGCCAATGGGCCACGCTGCAGAATTGCAACTTTCAAAGAACACTTTTCTGTTCTAACCAAGAGTTAATTTATTCATCTACTTTCCAAAATGTCAACTGTTGTCTACTTTAGAACTTGAGAGAAACAAGTCAGTAACATGTTTCCGCCTCTTCACATGCCCCTTGATTCTGTCCTAACACTCAACAAATAACAGTTCAACTTTGAGAGCAAAATCAAGAGAGACCTGTAGATAGAATTGTAATGTAGAAAGGATAAACTAATAAATTACAGTGACTACTTTGTTGCTAAGTAGGTAAAGAAGCCAGAAAGACAGCGGAAGCCTTAATACAATCAGAACCTTACAGTAAGATGTATCAAATATTTGTCCAAGACAGTATCCTTTTAAAACTATTTTGTAAAAGTGTTGTTTGAGCAGAATGCAAAATGTGCAATTATCCTTTTTCTTTTTTAAGCCATTCCTTAAGATTCTTGGAGTACACTTTTCGCTCTAACTATGTTAGTAGGAATTTAACACCTCCCCCGCCCCCGAGGCTATTTCTGTGAGAAGAAAGCTACACTGTGGTAAGGACTCTAAAGTGATCTTTCTCTGTAGCATTCTATGACAAAGATTGGTGCCCTTTATGCAGTGACCATAAAGAAAGTGTATGATACAATGTAGCAGTTTTAAAGAGCAAATTTATGCACAATAAATTGGGAATGATTTAAATTTCACAGCAACATACTTGTTGTGATTGGTCTTAAAATGTGTTCCTTAACTTTTTTTCTTTTTTAAAATGTATATTACTAGAGAGCCTTTGGTTACCAATAGTAGATCTTTAATTTTTTAAATTTTTTTAATGTCCTTGTCCTAGAGTGGTACAAAATGTCCTATCACACCTATTGTTTGGTTGTGAGATGTATGGACACTATTTTCTTTTATCAGAAAAAGTTTACAGACCCTATACAATAAAAATCATTCTCTATGACCTGAGTGGACATGCAGTGAAAAAAATAAACTAAACTCCCCTAATGGTAAAGAAAAACATGAGCTATAATAATGAATGAAACTGTCATGCTTCTGTCATGCACTTCAAATATCTGTGTCTGGAAGTAGACAAAATCCCCTTATAAATCATGCAGGGGTTTCATCTGAGTAAAGTATTACTACATGCAAGACTCGTTTTCGTGATGGAAAAGTATTTCAGAAGGACTCTTGTCTGATGATCCCTCCTTTAAGAAAACACCAGTGTAGAACATCCCCAAGGGCTAATCTGCATCTGTAGTGAAGTATATTCATATGCTGTTCCTATATAGCATTCATTAAGGTACCTCTATCTATAGTTATCTTGTTTTCTGTCCTAGTATTAAAGCAGCTCTACTCCTTAAAGCTGGGATCCACACTTTTTATAACTCATCCTTGTGAAAACTAAGCATCCATTTGTCTGGAGGTGCAGTCTGTGTGCAAAATAGCTACAGTGTGTAATTGGTCACTTTTTTGGGTACTCTCAGAAGTTTACATTTGCTAAACAAAAAGCAGAAATCTTTTCCAAAGCCTATCTATTGATGAGCTGGAAAATTCTAGTTGAATCCATTTAAATCTGGTTGTTTTGATTAAAGGGACATGGACAATATTTGAAACCCCAAACTTAATTTAATAAGCTTCCTTGTTTTGAAAAAGCATGTGCTACTTGGAGATTTTCCCTTAAACAATGCCGTTTGCTTAACTGCAAGCTACGGATGGGGAGGAGAAAGCAGAGGGAACACTTTGAATTGAGTTTGGGGGAAGGGGTGTTTTTGTTTTTGTTCTTACAATTTTGTTTCTTTAAAAAGTGTGTGAACTGTTGTACTAGAGTTCACTTTGTAAAATACCCTGCAAAGGGCTCTTAACTCTGAGACAGGATTTTAAAAGGATGCTATTTCTAATTTGAACATTAGTAATTAAAATATTAAATTGTCCCCTTCTTTATTTGTACTTCATCACTTAAATTTATTTTTTTCAAGAATTGCAACTAACATTTAAACCATGCTGCTATCTTCTAAACATATGTGAAAAATCAGTATTTAATCCATAAAAATATGCTCTCTTGGAGGGGAGAGTAAGCATGACACACTCTGACAGCCAGATTAGAGCAAACGTGTTCACTGAAAAAATAGGGAAGTGTCTTTTTTCTTAATATAAAAACATGAAAAAGCAAAGCGTGGGTGTGGTGTGTTCTATTTTGCATTGAAACAATGTAATTTTTGTCTTTTTTCCTTTTTTGCTTTTCCTGACTTTTTATTTCAGAAATTGTACAGTCTTAGAAAAAAGTCTTTTCTGTTAATATATTTGCGAGTCATTAAAGGATGTGGAAAATCCAAATAAACTACTTTTAAAAGCAGTTTATAAGCAGGGGTGTCTTTAACTCCTTTTAAATCAGACTGCCAGGAAGCGGATGACCTTCTCACTAATGGAGCAAGCCTTCTGCATGGGAGTAGTCTTGCTGAGTTTTTTGTGGGGACTACTACATGTGAAGTGTTACCTGGATTGGACTGGGCATCTGCTTTGGCAAGAGAAAACAAGAGTTGTTTTCTCTCTTGGGCCAGGGGGTGGAGGGAGGGAGGTTGGTACTCTGTCACTTTCCATGGCCATCCACTCTGTTCAGGAAGCAAGCATAATATCACTAGCAACAATGAGAGGTTGTGTTTTGTTTTTTTGTTTTGTTTTGTTTTGTTTTTCTTTTTTAATACCAACAACAGCACAACCCTCTTCCTTTCTCCAAGAAGGCCCACTTGGAGAGTGATAGAAGTTAATCTCTTTTGTTTTACTCTTTGGCCTATCTGAGGGGTGGTCTACAAGTACGTGGAAATGGAACTTTGTACAAATACTTGAATGAAGAATATGCACAAGATGTATTAATCCGATACAGTGGATAGAGGCACTTCTAGGTGACGTTTATAGTGACCTTTTGGTTGTTGCCATGTCTAGTAGTATACTGCTGACAGTGACTTATCCTTTTTGGCTAGGTATCAGGTTAGAAGTAGTGGATGCAGCCTTGCACGTGGTGGCTGCTACTTTCCAGCCCTAAGACAAATATGGTAATTATTGATCTGATGTCAGGGAGCAGAAGAAATTTTAATATTGGCTGAGAAGGGAAGGGAACCCAGATCAAAACAGTGAGTAGTCTTCTAAAACAACCCATGTCTTGAAAGACCTACACAAATGGGGGAACACTGAGTGAACTAAGTTATCAAATGCGCAATATAAAATAATTTTCTTGACATCTAGTGCAGTACCACTGGGTGTTTATAACATTGTCTAATATTAGGTGGTCATTTGTACAGGCATATTAAGTTTGTTTGTTTTTATCTTAATTGGTGACAGTAATCTTTACCCTGCTCATTTTCTTATGTATGTATTTGACTTCCAATTTTCTGCTAAATGGCAGAACCAAAATGGATAATTTCAAAAAAAAAAAAAAACAACAAATTCCTTCCCAGTAGGAATGTCTACATGAGATGCTTTACTGCACAGCAGACTAATTGACTGTGCAATAAAGTGTGCCATTCATACATGCAGACACTTACTGTGTAGTCAGTTAGTCTACTTCTTGGTTTAATTTGCTACCTGCAAATTTGCTACCTGCAAATGCAGATAGAAAATTAACTGTGCTGTAGTTACTGTGCAGTAGTGCATGTGTAGATGCCAACTAGAAGCAAATCTGCTCCTGGTCAGCCCCACCACCAGGGGGCTACCCAAGGGCCATGGGGCTTAGAGCTTCTTCAGCCCCAGGGCTGGGTGGCTCTTTGTCTGCCCCAGCCTGGCTCTTATAATGCTGCAGTGATCCCAGGCCCATGAGCCACCTGCAACCAACCTCTGGCCCTCGGGTCCCAGAGCAGTGGCCCCAGGCCAGATGCAGCAGCCTGCACTGGCCCCCACACAGTCCTACCACCTGCCTGCCTGTCCCACACTGTCTCTGCACTGGGTACTACAGACATCTGCCCAGGCCCGCCAGCACTTGGACTGTCACGGCCCCTGAGGACCATCAAGGGAGCCACGCTGGGATCATCCCCGATGCCAGCACTGCCTCCCAGGGTTGGAACTGGTCTCAGGAGAAGATGGCCTGTAGGCACAAGGCCAGAGTCCTGAGCCAGTTTGCTCAGAGTAGGCACTCCAATACCCATGTCTGAGGGCCTGTCAGGCCTCATGCAGGAGTGCAGGCACAACCAGTTGGCACGCTAATGCTGCATAAAGTTCAAGGCCCTGCAGGCACAGTGGGTCAGCATCACTGACCACAGTAGCCGGTTGGGGGTTACCCACAAGACTATACCATTTATGCAGCAGCTTGATCAGATCCTCATGCCTGAGGACCCTGGATGGAGCCATGTTGTCTGTCCCAGCACAGGCAGCCTGCCCAAGCTTCTGCTGGTGGCCTGGCAGCCGTGATGAGGTATCAGGAGGGGAAGGGCCCCTTAGGGCACCAGGAGCCCATCCTACTGCTGTCCAAGCTGCCAGCATCATCCAAGAGCCCTGGCAGCCCAGGCCAGTGCTTGTTCTGCCAGCTCTGAGCGCACAGCTCTACCCATGAGGTCAGCCCAGTCATAGCACCACCTGCCCTCACTCCAGCTCCTCCCCAGAGGGAACCCCTTCCCAGGCAGCCAGGTGCTGTGCCCCTACACCCCAGAACACCAGCACTGGGAGCCACACATCGTCACCGCCTGGGGGACAGACTCGGACCACTGGGTGTGCCTGCCACACCCACCAGGTAAGTTCTGCACTGGGGGGAGGGGCCTTCTTGCCCAACCCCCCCCACCCCACTTCCTGCCCTGCCTGGCTGAGCTCCTCCCCCTGGCTCCTGGAGTTCACCCACATAGCAGGCAGGGAGGTGGAAGGCAGTGCAAAACTCTGAGCAGCTGTGCCCCCTCAGCTAAGTGGGCACTCTCTCATATGCAGAGAAACGTCAGTGCCAACAGCGATGTTATCCTTGTATGCTATATGTCCTTGCCCCCTGCAGCCAGGTACCCTTTCAGGCAGTTGCAAATGTGGGGCAAAGCAGGATTGCCTGCCTTGTTTTCAAACCTCAGAGTCCTGTGACAAGTTCTCAGGTGTGCCTGGGGCACCATGGCAATCAGCAGCAGCAGCAGCAGGGCATAGTGGGTTGGGTATTGGGTATCCCTGATTCTGTGCAAACAGCTCCTCATGGCAGACCTGGGACGCTCTCTCAGTAGGGACATGCTCAGGACATAAGGTAGGCATGGGGAGCGACTCCAGAGTACCTTTCTGGAGAGGCCCCCTGAAGGGAGGGCAGGGACACCACCAGCTCTGCATCACAGTTGTCCAGAAGCCCCTTGCCCCCTGCACCTGTGCACTGTGGGCCTGGTAGCAACAGAAGAGATGGCCTGGCCTGCAGGAAGAGGGGGAAGAGTCCTGGCAGCTTATGGTGCCAGGAGCCAGGCCTGTCCATGCCTGGGGAAAAAGGGAGGGAAGGCAGGTTGTGGCAAGCACCAGCAATCTGCCTGCCTTTGAGGAGTGAGCATGGATTGGGGGCTTGACTGGCAGCCACCTGTGCCAGGGACTGGCCCACCAACTTACCATGGTCCCTGGGCACATGTGCACGCATGACCCCCAATCTGAGCCCAGGCAGCACACAGCCCCCTGCAATAGTGCATGTTATATCAGAAAAGTTGCAAACTCTCACAGCCTCTTTCTCCTAGCTTTGCAGGCTGTGCAGCTGCACGCAGGGGAGAGGCACCTTTAAGGTCACCATGAAGCTTGGCCAGGGCCCTCTGTATACACATCAGCTCTGGCAGTGGTGAACTGAGGTCCAGACCTAGCTGTTGAGTCAGCTGGTCACCATGGTGGAGGAGTGGGCCTGGCACATGAAGGATGTGATGTGAGCAAGAGAGGGACTAGATGGACCAGGAGTTCTAGGGCAGGCTCCTGGACCTTGTGGAGAGGCATATGGAGGCCTAGGAGCATCAGGCTGCCATGATCGCCAGGTCAGAGGAGGCTATGAAAGAGGACAGTGCTGTAGTGGTCACCATTCTGGCCCTAGCAGTCACCTTTGTGGAGTCTGCTGCCCATCCCCTGGCTGCAGCCCTGCCTGCCACCCAGCCACAAGCCCACCAGTGGGCTTGGACTAAGGTACAGCAGTGTATCCAGTGGCCAGTTCCTCTGCCCTGGCACCCACCCTAGAGTCCCCCCCACCCAGCCCCCCCACCTGAGCCCAGCCCAACCCCACCATTTATCCTGGCATAATGAGACCCCAGAGCAGGAGCCGCCTGCTCTGTGCATGAGCCTTGCTCACCCAGCCCATTGCCTGTAAGAACTGGCTGCAGCAGCAGAGCAGTAGCTACCCTCATCCCCAGGTGAGCCCCCAGCCTGCCAGCCTCATCCTTGCAACATATGCACTGCAGGTGCAGCCAGAGGCTAGGGTGCTGGGCACCTGTCCTTGGGCTCCATCTTGGTGGCCTCATCCCACTGCTCCCCACCTGGGAAGGGCACACTGAGCACACTCTGTGTAGTCTGCATGGGAAGAGGGTGCTTTATTGGTGGTAAGAGGGGTGGTTGGTGGAGGGGCTTTATGGGTCAGAAGGGAGAGGGGAGTGAGGTCTGTTGTGGGGTGGGAGGGAGGAGGAAGGGACTCTGGGGTCAAAGAGGTGTGGAGGGTTTATGTTTGTGGAGCGGAATAAAGTGTTTTTCTGAAAACTGTCTACGGTGACCACGGTAGTGGGGTCTAGACAGTAAGGAGTTCAGGAGGAGGTGGTCTGCCAGCACCTCTCATACCCAGTGCCTTAACCCTCAATGCCCATTGCTGTTGCTGTCACTGCCACTGTAACTGGCATACCTAGTCCTCTCAATGTGCCTCCTTCACCCAGGTCTTGTGGAAGAGCTCTCCCTCGGCCTTGCAGATATTATACAGCATACAGGCAACGATGATGATCTGGGGAATGTTGGCTTCTGTGACCTTGAGGTAGGCCATGAGAGTGCACAAGCACTCCACCAGTATGCAGGTGTGGCCTAGGCACCTGTTGAAATGTGCCTGACAGGGTTTCAGCTGGCTGGTGTAGGGCTGCATGGGCCAGGGGAGGAGTGAGTAAGCAGGGTCCCTGATAAAGGGCCTGCCTTACCCAGCTGGAGGTCTGGCACCCCAGCATGAAGTACCTGCCTTCTACCAGGACTGGTAGGATGGAGCTGTGGAAGACACAGGCATTGTGGGTGCTGCCACCCAGCTGGTACTCCTGTTGGTGAAGCTGACAATAGCCTGGAACACAATGGAATGGAAGCCCCACCAGCATAGTAGGGGTGGTTGCCATGGGATGGGCAGGTGACCAGGGTGTGGGTCCTATCAAGGGCCCAGAAGCACTGGGGGAAACCCAGGGCAGAGACCGTTGCTACCACCTCCAGTGGGTCATGCACTCAGAATGCAGTGTGCCTCAGCACGTCTTGGAGAGCACCGTGGACCTCCAGGGCAGCCTCCCCGGGGGTCATCTTGCCCATTGCTGAAGAGGTGACCAACATATTGCAGAGACCGTTGCTACCACCTCCAGTGGGTCATGCACTCAGAATGCAGTGTGCCTCAGCACGTCTTGGAGGGCACCGTGGACCTCCAGGGCAGCCTCCCCGGGGGTCATCTTGCCCATTGCTGAAGAGGTGACCAACATATTGCAGCCTAGTGACTATGGCCAACTTGAATAGAGTGATGGCCAGCTGGATGTCCATGGGGAGAGGCAGCCATGTGGTGGTGCCCTGCTGCTCCAGGTGTGGGCGGAGCTGATTGAGGAGCTCCTGGAAGGTGGCCTGAGTCATGCAAAAGGACTCCAGCCACTGCTCATCATCTCAGAAGCTCTGGATGACATACAGCCACCAGCTGTGGCTGGCCAGATCGGCCCACAGGAGGCGGGGCTGGAGCCCCAGGTGCAGTGGGCCTGGTTATGCAGCAGCACAGCACGGAGGGGAGGAGTGGAGAATACCAGGGCCAAGATTGACCAGGGCCAGGGGGCAGTCACTGCAGCAGTAAACTATGGCAAGTAGGAGCCTGGGATTGGAGCAGCCATTGCACAGGCTCCAGCAATGGAGTTGCAGAGGGCTGTGCCAGCATGCTGCCAGCTGCTTCCGACCAGAAATACAGGTGGCCAGGGAGCAGTGTGCAGGGCTGGCTTTTAAAATGGCCTTTGGCTGCAGGCAGCTGTGGCCAGTGTCTCCCGCTTCCTTGGGCTGCTGCGTGAGGGTGGCGTATGGCTAGAGGAGGCTAGGAGCAAGCTACGTCGGTAAGCAGCAAATCTGCTCCCAAATGGCTGCCTGTCTAGATGCCTATCCAGGGCGGGTATACTCCACAGTAAATTACTGCAGAGTATATTCATATAGCACCAATTGCACATGTATGCCCACTGTTACTAATGACTGACTAGTGACCATTTTAAGAGGCTTTTAATTATATTGGAGGATTGGGCCAAAAGAGATCTCATGAGGTTTAACAAGGAGCAAACAAGGTGCAAACTCCTGCATTTAGAACAGAACAATCCCATGCACCGGTACAGACTGGGGGCTGACTGGCTGGGCATTGGCTCTGCAGAAAAGAACATGGGGGGTTACAGTGCACAACAAAATGAATATAAACCAGCAGTGTGCCCTTGTGGCCAAGCAGGCTAACGGCATACTGGCCTGCATTGATAGGTGTGTTGCCAGCAGGTTAAGGGAAGTGATTATTCTCCTCAATTCTGTACTGGTGAGGCCACATCTGGAGTACTGGGTTCAGTTTTGGGCCCCCACTACATTAAGAATGTGGACAGATTCGAAAGGGTCCAGTGAAGGGCAACAAAAATGGTGAGGGAGCCGGGGGACATGACTTTTGAGGACAAGCTGAGGAAACTGGCTGAGGCCTCATGCTCCAGGACCATGGTGGTCATGGGTGACTTCAATTGCCCAGACATCTCGTGGGAGGATCACTCAGCAAAATCTGAGCAGTCACAAAGCTTCCTCTCGTGAATGGATGACTTCTACCTGACTCAAGAAGTCTATGGGCCAGCAAGAGGCAAAGTGCTGCTCAACCTGGTACTGGCTACTAGGGATGACCTAATTGGTGACCTAGTGATCGATGGGAAGCTGGGTGACAGCGACCATGAGTTGATCACCTTCACCATCCGCCATAAAGCTGGCAAGTCAGTCAGCAATACAGAAGTCCTTGACTTCAGGAAAGCTGACTGACAAGCTCAGGAGGCTTGTCAGTCAGGTGCTAAGGGACCATGACCCCAGGGAGAGGGGAGTTCAAGAAGAGTGGTTGCTCCTCAAGGGAATGATCCTCAATGCACAAGGTAAGTCTGTTCCATCTCGGAGGAAAGGCAGCAAGAGGGCACAGCAGCCCCCATTGCTCTCCAGGGACCTAGCAGACCTCCTGAGGCGGAAAAGAAAGGCCTACAAAGGATGGAGGATGGGATTAACCTCCAAGGAGGAATATTCTGCACTGGTCCGGTCCTGCAGGGAGCAGACCAGGAAAGCCAAGGCTGCAATTGAACTCCAACTGGCTTTGAGCATCAAGGACAATGAAAAGTCCTTTTTCAGATATGTGGGGAGCCGGAGGGAAAGCAAGGGCAACATTGGACTCCTGCTGAACCAGATGGGGCAACTGACGCCCAAGAAAAAGCCAACCTATTAAATGGGTACTTTGTGTCGGTCTTTCATCAGTCCCATGGGATGCCCATGCCCGCTATGGGACAGGGAGGTCTGGGTGAGGGAGATCTCCTGCCCTCCATTAATGCTGACCTTGTGAAGGAACACCTTGAGAAGCTGGATACCTTCAAGTCAGCCGGCCCTGACAGTCTACACCCCAGGGTGCTCAAGGAGCTGGCGAGCATTATAGCCCAGCCTCTGGCACCGATCTTTGAAAACTCCTGGCGCTCTGGTGTAGTGCCCGAAGACTGGAAGAAGGCCAATGTGGTGTTGATCTTCAAGAAGGGGAGGAAAATGGATCTGGCTAACTATAGGCCCATCAGCCTGACTTCTATCCTAGGGAAGATCTTAGAAAAGTTTATTAAAAAGGCCATCCTTAATGGACTGGCCGACGCCAACATCCTAAGGGATAGCTAGCACAGGTTTGTTGCAGCTAAGTCTTGCTTGACCAATCTCATTTCCTTCTATGACCAGGTGACCTATCACCTGGACAAGGGAGAAGAGATTGATGTCATATATCTTGACTTCAAAAAAGC
>NW_017728943.1:2882727-2894614 GCF_001723895.1 Crocodylus porosus | reverse complement strand
ACTTCCTGCCCTTCGGGCGGGGGGCTGGACTCGATGATCTTCCGAGGTCCCTTCCAGCCCTAATGTCTATGAAATCTATGAAATAAAGTCAATAGATGAGTCAAGCAACTCACTTTAACATGCCTGGACTAGAAAGGTAAAACTGAGAACTTTGAGGATAGCTCTGGTCCATTACTTGTTCAGCTAGCATGTCTAAACGAAAATTAAGTCTGAAATGAGACAGTATTGGTGTACAGGTAGAAAGAAATCTGGTACAAAACAAAATTAATCCTCTCCTCCCCACAAATAGCAACTTATACAAGAGGGTCCTGTCCCTGCTAAAAACACTTAGTGCAATAACTTTTTGCATGCAGAACATTGTCTGCTATATAAGAGGCTATATTGAAAGCCTCTTGAGGAAAATACCATTATGTGTCATACAGTGAAGAAGATTATAGTATTAAATATAAATCTAAATTAACTTCATATAGGGACCTGACATAACATTGACTTTAACAGTAGGATTGCACCATAAAAAGATACTTCAGGAGGATTTACTTGTACATCTATCTTCTTTTTTCTCCCATATCAAAGATTTCACATATGAGAGCCTTCCTCACTCCTAATTCAACACCGCTGTATAAAGGGTGCATGCTATTGTCATTAGAACACAAAAGCAAAAGCAGGGAGTTATTCTATACCTGATCTCATACTGATTTCCTCTGTCACCCCAGATCACCCAGCAAGATAAGCATCCAACTGTTTCTTGAAGGTATCCAGAGTAGGTACTTGCACCACTTTTAGGGGGGTAGTCTGTTCCAGACTTCGGAGACTCGAGCAGTAAAGAAGTTTTTCCTTATGTCCAGTCTAAAACAGTCTTCCAGCCATAGGCGATGCATAGGGGATGCATGTGGGTGCACGTGCACCCCCTGAGCATGTTGGTGCACCCCCTGTGAAAAGGAGCCACCAACACTGCCAGCGGTGCCTGTGGGCAGTCACTGATCACCACCCATCCCCCACTTTACTGCTGACACCGCCAGTGGTGTCTGCGGGCAGTCCACGATCACTGCTGGCTGCTCTTGACACCGCTGGCGGTGTCTGCAGGTGGTCGCCAACCACTGGTTGGTGCTCGCCTCCCCCTCACACTGCCAACAGTGCTGTGGCTGCCTGCGGCAGCTCCCCACTTGCCTCCACCATGCTCTCGCCGCCGACAGCGCCACCACTGTATGCGGGAGCTTTCCGTGCCCCCCCCAGCCTCCAGGGGTGTGTGGCATTCATGCTTCTAGCAGTTTGTGACCGTTAGACCTTGCCTTCCCTTGGGGTGCCCTGGTGAACAGACATTCTCCCAGTTCCTATGTACTTATAGGCTGACCGTAGATCACAAAGAACATGTGGTGGATAATGAACAATTATCAGCCAGCACATAGCTGGCTGATCTTTGTGAACACGTGGTGGATATTGAACAATGCATGCAAAATGACACAAGGGTTGCAGCCATAAGGAGTAGGTTGATTTTCCTTTCTACTGCTATTGAGAATTGCCATTGTTTTGGATAACAATACATTTCTGTACCACTTCATATAGGGACTGGGAGCATGCATGGACTGGAATTTTTTGGCAGGGGAAGGAATAAGGCCAATTTAATTAAAACAAACAAACGAGTGCTTTCCCTGACAAACTGTTCACTTGGATTTACTATCTCCAATCCACGGCAGCTCTGGAGAAGTATCTCCCTTCTGCCACCTGCTGCTCAGTTTGCATGCTTGGAAGTTTCACTGATTGTATAGGACCCATAGCACAGCAGCAGCCTTGAGGGCTGGCTGCTTCACCTGAAAAATGCATGGGTTTTAAATAAAAGTACTGTGAATATTCTATTGGGATGGCAGAGATCAGTTTGTAGCTATGGGAGGCTACAGTTACGTTAAATAGGCAAGAAAGCAATGAAATTCACAGGGACTAGGAACCTCCTCCTTCCTCTGATCATTCCAGCACCTAGGAGGCTGAGCCCCTTCCACAGGGCACGGCAGGGAGCCTTATGGCCAGGAAGCTCTGTGATAGTCGGGATCCAGAGGTCCACAATGGTTTTGTAGCAGTTGGGAACAGAAGGTTGCAAATGTGCCACAGCTGTTGGTCAGTGGGTGGAAGCTGAGCCAGTGACAGCAGGCACCCTCCTCTCTGCCTCCCTTCCTACCTGTGAAAAGAGGAGAACAAAGATGAAAGGGCATGGAGAGAGGAGGGACAATATGTAAAGCCCATGAGAAGGACTGTGGTAGGGACAAGAGTTGAGAGGAAGGGAACAGGAGAGACTGACCCATCAAATGAAGGGAGCTTTGGGTTATCTCATTGTGGGTGGGGGAGAAAAGCCTGAATTTCTGCTTTGACCCTTATTTACTTACTTACAATGCTGACTATATTTCTCCTGTAACAAAGTGGTATTTCTACCTGCTTTGAACAGAAAAAACATAGGCCACAACTGGCTTGTATGCAAAACTGGCAAATGAGGCCCCTTGAGGATCTCCAGGCCATGGGAGAATTCATACAACACAAAGAGGATGAGTCAAATAAAAATGATCGTAGTCTGCTTTGAAATAATGAGTGACTGGTACTGGCTGGGCTCTGCCCACCAAACACCCCCTGCTGATTTTATTCTGCTTCCACAACTGTCTGAATGTACAAATCATCCTCTGCAGGACGCGGGTGCCTTCAAGTCCATCCTGTAAAGGTATTTTTACCTTACCAAATTCCTTTAAGGCCCACTTTGAGCTTTGCCAGCATCATCATTGACAACACCCTTCTCTACCCAGATGGTAATTCTGGATTGGGACCTCTTAGGAGTTTGTGCTCTTTAATAATTTTGTAGACATATTATGTCAGAAAATCCTTTTGAGAGACTTTATGAGGCTCCAAACTGAATTTGAGATGGAAAAAAGGTCTTAGGTACACATACATTTTATCAGCAAATTCTTACTTTGGGCAGTTTCTTTCTTAGACTGCTAAGTTTTTGGGTTTGTGGTTGTTCGAGGTGGTATGGGGATGTGGAATGGTCTATCTTCAAGCAGATCTTGGCAGAAATTGTCTGAGATAAATTTGCTCAGATTAGGAATTAAGGGCATTTTTACGTGTTGTGGAACACAGCATTGGGCACTTTAATTAGTGAGCTGCGCTAATTAAAAGCACCTGCGTGGCCCTAAGCTGAAAAAATGGCAGTGGGGAGCTTTGAACTAAAGCTCATTGAATGTATTTTATTTCAAAGTGCCCCGCTGCCATTTTTTCAGGGCGGAGATGCGCTGGGACACCGCACGTGGAAGGCTCCCAAAGCATGTCAATTTTTGTGCTTCAGCAGACTTGATTAATCAAGTCTGCTCCAATGCACTGGATTTCCAGTGTGTCGAAGGAGGCTCTGCACACATGTATAGGAGCCCTAAGTGACACAAAGTCCCTGATTTCAATCAAGTACACTAGTAGTTAGTGCCCAGCTCAGGGTACCTGCCCAATCTTTACAAAAGATTTTCTGAGGTATTTTAAAAAAGAAAAAAAGGGCAGAGTTCCATAAGTCCTTCAGCACCCAATTGAAAGCTAATCTTTTGAGTCTCTCAAATCATTGGGATACTGGTTTCTGTTGGGAGGAGGAAGGAGAGGGGGAGATGCAAACATTGATCTTTAAATGGCTACTAAGGAATCTAGGGGCCTTTTACTCATTTAAAAATAAATCTCTCAAAGTATCTCTCTTGTTATAGACCACTTGAATTGAGCTAATAATTGTTCATTTTAATTTGTGACTTTTTGTCATTTTATCCATAACCTGAAAAATGTACATCAAGCTTCCTTTCAAAACATATTTCAGATTCCTTATCCAAACTGGCAGCACATGTAATCTGTCCAGTTGTCCTGCTACAAACCAGGAAAAGGGCCCCTAACACCTACAGGCGGTGCCTGTCCTATATTAATTGATTCATAGATGTTAGGGGCTGCAAGGGATCTTGCAAAATCATTGTGTCCAGCCCCCCTGCACTAGGCAGGAAAGACAACTGGGGTCAGGTGACCCCAGCAAGGTGACTGTCCACTCTTCTGAAGATTTCCAGGGTAGGCGATTGCCATCATCTCTGGAGGAAACTTATTCCATAAACTGGACACTCTAACTGTGAAGAGTTTTCCCTAGTATTAAGCCTGATACGATCTTCCAGGAGTTTGTGGCCATTATTCCTGGTTTTCCCCATGGGTGACCCAGTGAACAGTTGTTCGCCGAGCCCTTGATGTATTCCCCTGATATAGCGGTAAGCTGCTACCAACTCCCCTCTCAGCCTTCTCTTTTTTAGGTTGAAGAAACCCAAGTCCTTCAGCCTTTCCTCATATGGCTTGCCTTGCAAGTCTCTGATCATAAAGGTGGCTCTTCTCTGGACTCTCTCAAGCTTTTCCACATCCTTGTTAAAGTGCAGCACCCAGAACTGGATGCAGTCCTCCAGCTACAGTCTCACCAATGCCGAGTAAAGCGAAAGAATCACTTCCTTGATTTTGCTGGAGATGCGCCACTGAGCCTGTAAGTATGCTGGATCCTCAGTGGATCCAGCACTTTACCCTTCTCAATGCTGAAGTTCATCTGGTTCTGATCTGTCCAATTTGCCAGCCTGTCTAGGTCCACTTGTATCTGCAGCCTATCTTCAAGTGTAACCATACTCCCCCATAACTTGGTGTTGTCTGTGAACTTGGCCAGTGAGCTCTTCACCCCCACATCCAAATCATTGATAAAGATATTGAAAAGCACTGGACCAAGCACCAACCCTGGAGGGACACCACTGACCACTTCTCACCAGGATGACACAGATCCGTTCATTAGACCTCTCTGAGTCCTACCCTGCAGCCAGCTTCCTACCCACCTAACTGCCTCACAGCTAAGCCCACAATCCTCCAATTTTTGTTTGAGAACATCATGAGATACCAGATCAAAGGCCTTTTGGAAGTCTACATATACAATGTCAACCTTCTCCCTCTTATCCAGGTGGCAAGTTACCTGGTCATAAAAGGAGATGAGATTGGTAAGACAAGACCCGCCCGCAATGAAGCCATGCTGGCTGTCATTCGGAGTCCTACCTTCTGCAAGCCAATTGCGCATAGACTCCTTGATATTTTTTTCCATCTGGGATAGAAATTAGGCTAATTGACCTATAGTTGCCCAGGTCCTGTCTCCTCCCCTTCTTGAAGATGGGCACAACACTGGCCCTCTTCCAGTCTTCAGGGACCTTCACCAAGCACCACAAGTTTTGAAAGTTTTGCCAGAGGTCCCACGATGACTTTGGCCAGCTCCTTCAGCATTCTCAAATGGAGTTCATTCAGTCCTGCTGACTTATAAATGTCTAACTTTTCTAACTGATCATGCACCAACTCAACCTCAGCAGTAGGAAGGTGGTCATTCCCATCATGCCCATTTTGTACCCTGTCTAGCATGCTTTTTCCCTTAGTCTGGTGAAATACCAAAGCAAAGTAGTCATTCAGGAGTTCAGTTTTCTCTTGAGTGTTGGTAACTGCTGCCCTGAGTTGTTAAGCAATGGCCCAACGCTTCCATTTGTTTTCCTTCTGTTTCCTAAAGAAGGAATTTTTATTGTCCTTGATTTCCATTGCTAGTTTAAATTCAGTCGCCGCCTTAACCTTTCTAATCTGCTCTCTGCAAGTGTGGGCTGTTGTATAGTCCTCCTTGGGGACTGTCCCAAGCTTCCATTGTTTGTATGCCACTTTCTTCTTGTTCAAGAGGACCATGATATCCCTATTAAGCCAAGAAGGCTTACCAGCCCTTCTGCTACCTTTCCTCCACATGGGAATTAACTTCTTTTGTGCTTCAAGGATTATGTCCTTGAGGAACAACCACTCTTCATGCACTCCTTTCACCTTCAGTCCCTGCTCCTGCAGTGCTTCCCTTACTATTGCTCTGAGCTTTGGTACAGAGGCTCTGCTTTGGTACAGTGCCACCTTCTGTGCTTTCACCACTTTATTTCTGTATTAAAGCAGAACACCAAATAAAAAGCCATTGCAAATGCCACCAACCTTCTCCATGGACAAACATCTTTCTTTAAGAACGTGTGTCCAAACCATTACTAGGGACCATATTAGTTGTTAATTGCAAGTAAAAAGAGTCACCTCACATACTGCTAGTAATTCACAGCAAAACTGCTTCTTCAGGTTACTTCAGCTTCAACTACAGCTGACTGCAGCTCCAGCAGTGTCTTCTCCTAGTTGTAAGACCATTCTGTGGGAGCAGAGCAGGCTAATACATTCTTTCCTGGACTATCCCAACTCTGTGCTCTTCCAGTCTCCCTAAAGAAAACAGGAGCAAAACACCTCTTGCTACTTACTATGGGACCACACACTCCCTGATTTGTTTCTAAGAAAGGGATTGTTGACTTTCGGAATAGTCTGTATTAGAAACAAGTGCAATGACAATAATTCTCCAGACTCTGGCTTCTAGTAGACAAATGTTTTTGGTTACGGTTCCTATTCCATTGACTTTTTCTTCAAGCAGCCAGCCCATAGGCCTTTCACAATCCTAAGGGATGTATGATGGTTGGGGGGAAGGATGTCAAGAGGGCTGGGGGAGTTCCATACTGTTGTTTAGGATGCCTAAGCTTCCACCTGCTTAGTTAGAAGGTTCAAAATCACATCCTACCAAAATTGCCAAAAAAGGAAATTGCAGAAATCAGTTGACATCAGAACAAAGGTAAAAAGAAGTCTGAAAATCAAGTTAACTAGAAAGAAACACCTGCTTTTGTGACAATTGTCATATAACACAATGGTTCCTCAAAGTCTAACAGTCCAGCTTCGTCAGATACATGGGCAAAATATAGGGACGTAGGCTGTAGCTGTATTGGTCTAAGGACATTGGCAGACAAGGTTTTTTTGGCAAATCTGATTTCTTTTATTTAGACCAGCGCAGATAATTGGAAAAAATTATTCTTATCAAGCTTTAAGTTTTAAGTTTAAGCAAGGTTTAAATACCCTTCATCATGATGAGGAAGCATCTGCAGTTGGTGTATGTTCTTTCTGGGTGGAATGAATAGTAAAGAAGCTGGAGCCTGGTATGCATGCAAGAAAGGCAGTCAGTGAAGTTGTAAATTGAGGAATCAGTGGGTGAGAGACAGGCTGTGGGGGAGAGGGAGAGGAGGATGCATGTAGCAGGTAAATAGTGGAGAGGTACCTGGGGAGTCAGATGTCAGGCAGGTTATAATGTGTCATAAATCCAGTGTCTATATTTAGTCCATGATTTTTTTGTATCTAGGAGGTTGATCAAATGAAATGAAGTTCACCTGTGAAAAGTGTTTTGTAAATTCCCTTTGAGGATTAGAACTGAGAGATTGGAAAGAGAGTGGTTTTCTTGTGAGAAATGTGCGCCCACAGGTAACTGGGTATTTATGGTTCCATCTAGGTTTCTGGTGTGCATTCACTCTGGTGTACAGTTGTTGTTTGGTCTCCTCTATGTATTTTCCATCAGGGTATTTGGTGCATTGGATGAGATGTATTACACTTCTGGAGGTGCAGCTGTAAGATCCAGGAATGCTAATGGTTCTCTTGTGGAGTGTAGTAATTGTGGGGGTGGTGGAGGTGTGTAGGTAGGATTTACATTTCTTGTCATGGCATGGTCTGGATCCATTTGGTGTGGTTTGTGGCACAGGAAGTTTTGCTTTTCATGATGAAGTTAGCGAGGTTCGGTGCTTGTTTGAAGGCTAGGATGGGTGGTTCTGGGAAGAACAGGGTCTCCTTCTCATATGGGTTACAATTGTTTGAGCATTTTCCATATAAGTTCGAGGGAGGGGTGATACGTCATAAGCAGTGGTGTGTGATTCGTGGGGGCTTTCCTTCTGTATTGCAGCAATTATACACGTGGTATCTGGATGGCTGCAGGACCCAGTGGCCACAAGCTGACTACAGGTGGGCCTGGGTGCTGCCAGGCCCGTTAGCTGCCTGCAGCACCCTGTGTAGCTGGATGACATGGCCCTGGCAGCCACACAGTGATGCAGTGGCAGGGAGTAGCATTGGGGTTCAGGCAGCCTGTCCTGGGGGATGCAGTGGCTATGGGGTGCCAGGAAATGCCCCTGAGCCCCAGCATCCCTGGAGGCTTTTAAGGGCCTGGGGTTGGGACAGGAGAGGCTTCCAGCCTCAGAGCCCTGGGGATAGCCTGAGGCTAACCCCCTCATGGTGGGGCCGACTGGGAGTAAATTTGCTCCCGATCAGCATCTACGTGTGTGCTACTGCGCAGTAACTAATTGAGAATAAATTTGCTACTTGTATTTGCGAATTTACTCATGATTAGAGCAATTTACTGTGCAGTAAGCATCTGTACATGTAGACACGGATGCTTAATGTACAGTAATTTGCTCAACCGCACAGCAAAGCATCTTGTGTAGATGTACCCAGTGTTGACAATATAAGCTGTCTTAGGACATATACTCTAAGGAAGAGAATAGACCAGTGATTTGCAAACAGGGGTCCATGGAGATTAAGGGTGTTGTGCCTTATTGAGAACTGTTAGGTGCGCAAATACATGATTCACAAGATAAACCCACAGATTTGAAATGGGTATCCTTAGTGTCAGGGACATTCTGACCTGTTTTTTTTTTCCTGAGGTTTTTAGAACAGAAGAATTGCTCTTTTTTTTGGTAGTCAAAACGTTAACCTAAGAACCAGCATTTTGTGAGGGGTAATATAAAAAAATGGACAACCACTAACTAAAACTTCCTGACAATAGGATTTGAATAAGTACTATGAACACACCATTTTCTTAGAGTGGCCATGACCAAAACCAGAGGATTAAATATGGAACTACAGAAATTTTCAGCTTCTCATCCTTCCTTGTAGAAAGAAATAGTTAGCCACGCTAGTCTGAAGTTTGACAGGAGGTAGGGCAAGATAGCATAACAGACTAACAACCCAACACAGCTAGCTAGCTCTCTAATGTGCCACCCTGCTCTGTATCCTTGTGTGTCCTCTCCTTGGCTTAGCTCTGTTCTCCATCTTAATTTGTGAAACAGAACAGTTGGAACAGTGACCACAATTTTAAAGGGAAAAAAATAATCACTTTTCAAAGGGAATAGTTTCAGGTGAATGCAAGGAAATATATAGAGAGGGTTTTGGCAATGTGTCTTGAAAGGGGTAGGGGTGGTATTTATCTCAGTATCAGTCAGGATGGTACCTGTGAACTGTGCCGTCTCAGGCTGTGACAGCCAGGTGAGTCTGGACATTGGTAACAGCAAAGACAAGCAAAAGATCCTTATGATCAACATAACCATCCTCTTTGAGAACCAGTGGCAGTTTTTTCCCGAAAGTTGACCAAGTTTAGATGAGCATGGACATTTGGTTCCCTGGGGACAAGTAGCAACAACGCACCTTGTACTGCAACTGCTTGTCCCTGGGCGCATGGCAAGTTACTCTGGGGGTGGCAGGAGAGGCTGAGACCACAGCAGCCTTTCATGGGATCCTGGGGGCCTCCTGGGGCTGCAGCAGTGGTGATCCTACCACGCAGATCCTGGCTGGCAGCTGCAACATGGCTGTGTGTGGCCTGTCTCCTCTTTTTGACCCAGGGGTCAAAAAAAAAAACTGCAGGAAAAAACCCAACCAAGCAATGCATGCACAGGCAGTGCACCCTTGCAATGCAAAGAACATCTGATTGTGGAGCATGTGGCACTGCAGATGTGTTTGCAGCACCACATACTGCAAGTCCGCACTCGTTTGGACATGCCCTTAGAGACCACTCCTAATACACTGATGGAGAAGGGGTATGATATCACGGTACAGATGCTGATCATTAGGACACTTGGAGCAAAGGACCCAAGCAATGAGAACATCTGGTGAGCCTGCAGAGTATACTACTGCTACTTAAATGATGAGGCACCTCATGGTATCTGGCATCATTTGATGGTCAAGGGATATCTGTGCCAAACACATCATGGGTTATTGCTAATATGAACGAGGGGATGGATTGAAACTTCCTCACACATACCAAAGTCACAAAGACAGTTAATGGCATTAAATATTCCCCATCCCAGCAATTATATACCACATTAAAAACATTGTTTGAGAGTGTTTTAGAGTCTGATAACTCTGTGCACATGTGGTAACCATGCATGGGGGGCTGTTTCTCTTCTCTCCATAGTGTTGCATTGCAACTTCTTAACCCCTTTACCCAGAGCTAACATAGGTTGCATAACTAACTGCATGTCTTAGACTGTGCTAACATATGCCAACTACATATTCATGTGGCTACTGTGTGCAGAATCCTCCAACTCAGCAAAGCCATAACTGAACATTCTGTAGAGATGCTAGGTATTATTATTACCTGCTCTTCTGTTATCATTATATTCTCACTGTGTGCCTATTGGGGCTGCTGTTATTTTGTCTGTCTTTTTTCTTTCCACTTTCATCTCTCTTCTTCCTCTCTGTCCTTCACTGGTAGCATTTCTCTTTTCATTCCCCTTATCTCACCCTTTCCTGTCTCTTCCTCCTCTACCACTATTTCACCTATATTCATCCTCTTTCATTCCTTTATCTTCCCTGGTCCTGCCTAGGTACAAAAGTATACTTTTGTCCCTCTACTCTATACTCTGCTATGATCTGTCTTCCAGTTCTGCAGCAGGACAGAGGAGAAACAGCTCAAATATTAGTACAAGAGCTACCTATAGTGGCAGCAAACCTGTCTCTAGGCCTGCCACTTGTAGCCCTGTCTGCTTCTGTCTGGCTGTTTCCTGCAGTGGTGGCTGCTCACGTCAGAGTATTGTACAGGTGCTGGCCGATTTCATAAAATCACAGAAAGCTGGAGCTGGAAGGGACCTCAGGAGGTCAGGTCTAGTCCAACCCCCTGCTCAGAGCAGGACCAGCCTCATTCCAGCCAAGGCTTTGTTAAGCCAGGCCTTAAAAACCTCCGAGGACAGAGATTCCTGGCAATGGAAAACAATCCTTGATGAGCATTTGCACTGCCCTGACCATGGGTGACTGGTGCCTCCTGAGTCTGGGGGGGCACCAGTGGGGCATGACTGGAGGGCTAGCCAATTTCAGGGGGGCACTAGCACTCTCTGTGCCCCTGTCAGCCGGGGCCCTTGCTGTTGGGGCGGGAGGGGATGTCCCCTCTACACCTCGCCTATGGCCCTAACTGCACCGGCTGCCCTGTTCGTTCCTGTAGGTGTCAGGGCTTTGGGGCAATGACCAATACCCTTTGTGCCAAAAGAGGACGAGGCAGCTTTCTGCTTGTTGGGAAAGCAATGGGGACCGGCCGTGCATGGCCAGGGCCACCTGCCCTGCCAACACTGCTCTCCTTTCGCATGGCGCCCGGGTCGGAGCCGCCTGGCACTGCACGCGGGGAGCTGCCCCCATCTCCCTTCCTTGGTCGGGCCTAGGTGGGGCGTGATGGACTGTGTCGTTGCTCAGAAAGCCTCTGAGCTCCGGAGGTGTCCGTGTCCCCGGCGGAGGCCCGCGGCCCTCAGGTGGGGCAGTCTGGGCACCCTCGAGCAGATGCGGGAGCACGAGGCTCCCCTGCCCGGGGGCGTCTCCCCTCGCCGCCGCACGTAGCCCGCGGGACGCGGACACTGAGGCAGGGGCCATACCCTGCGGCCCCCCCCATCTCCGGGAAGCACAAGCGGAGGCAGGGACCAGCGAGGCGCCCGCATCAATCACCGCCTCGCCCCGCCCCCCGCTCTGAGTGACACTCTCTCCTCCAACCCCGGCGGCCCATGCCCTAACCGCAGCCAATGAGCGCGGAGGAGGGCGGAAGATCCCCGCTTCAAGGCTGGTTGAGCGGTGCAGGTAGGTGCGGGATGTGGAGCTGCTGTTGGGGTTGGTGCGGTTGGGAGGAAAACGGGGCAGCGCCGAGGTCGGGCCGGGCTGGGCTGGGCTTGGCTGGGCCGTGGCGCCCACTCCCAGCTGGCTTTCCGGC
>NW_017728943.1:2869917-2882611 GCF_001723895.1 Crocodylus porosus | reverse complement strand
CTGAGCCCGGTCCTGCTGCCGAGCGCCGGGTCCGGCTCGCTCCGCGCGGCCAGCGGCTGCTGGGAGCGAATTGAGCAGGCCGAGGCCGGGGGGAGGGGACAGGGGTTTGCTTCCAGCACAGCCAGAAAGTGAGTTGGGCCGGAGGAAAAGGCAGGGCGAGGGAGACCGGGAAGTTTGAAGCCCTACATGACATGCGAGTAGGAAAGGGAGAGCCGCGGCCGGAGGAAGAGCTGTTTTGTTGCATTTGTAACAATGGGGATGGAGAAGGGAGCAGGCCAAGTGCTGGGAGCAGGGATGGGGCAGCGGGGATCTGGCGGGGAGGTCTCCTCTCTGCACCGGCGGGTGCTGAGAAACCACAGGATTGCCTCCCTGCAGAGCAGGCTTTTAGAAAGTGTCTGCTTTAACGTGCTGGATTTGAAAAGGGTTTTGGGTGCTTGGGACACAGTCCCCTTGTAACTTCCCAACTGCAGTGAACCTGAGTGAGGCATTTGAGTTTTCAGTGCTTTTCAGCCCTTGTGGTTTTTAATCAGGCTTTACATTGTGATGGCTTGTTGCGGGGAATTTTTTCCCCTTATTTTACATTTAAACAATTTTCAGAAGCAAAAGAAATCAAGAGCTGGCATTGCAGGAGCAATAGCTGCATGGGACTAAGGGCTTCAACACTACGTTTGAGGAAATGGGGTAGAAAAGATGTCTGTTGTTCCTTCTGTCTCTTGTTTTGGCATCCCCATTTTACTCAAACAATTAAACAAAACTATCAAATTCCAAGCTTCCAGATGAATGCTTTGTATTTAGCTTGTCTAACTTGATCCCAGTTATAGTTGGTCAAATAAAAAAAATTAACCAGAAAAAAGCCTTGCATTACTCTAAAACTTCCAGGTGGCACTCCAGAAAGTTGTGTTGTTTTGTTTTTGTTTTTAAATCATTTTAACACCCCCTCCCCTACACCTTCCCTGTTGCTCCTCACTAAGGTCTAAATAAATGGTAAAAACATTTATTTTCAAAAGTCAGTACAGATTATTAAATATGATGGGAAATTAAGTGGTTCAGGTAATACAAAGGGAAATCCAACAAATGTGGTTTTCATTAGTCTGAGGAAGTTAGGCACCCAAATCTTGATCTCCTTCACATTCTTTTGGTTCCTCTACTTAAATTGTTGATCTATATATACCATGTACAGATTTTTTTGTATTTTCCAGTTGCTTTGGCTTAAAGGGTACTGGAATGCGTTGGTGCTCAAGTTGCTGTGTTTTATTGTAGCGCTCACTTGTGTACTGTATTCTGTATCTGTGGCAAGAAATATTTTTAATTGTATCCTCAAAATCTTTTTTTTTCTTGAGGGAAGTTGAATATTGTCATATATGTTTTGTTTGTAAGCTATATTTATTTCCTCTGTCTTAATATATTCTTGTTCTAGATACCAAGTTTCCACTTCTTAAAATAAGCTAATAGTGCATGGTTGCATCTGGAAGAATTAAACTCCCTTGCTCCTCTATCCTGATCCTTTTCTGAATTGCTGTAGACATGGATTCTTCCAAGATGGTCTGCAAGGTAGGACCTCTAATTCTTTCAAACTTGTAGTGGCACATTTTTCTTAAAGATCTGTTAAACATTCAGAACCATCTGAACTGTGAAAATCATCATGGTATTTACAGGGTCTGTTCAGAAATCAGATGATATTATTTATGTCCAGAAGAAACTTAAGAAGTGGGTTCTCTTTGTAATTTTTTTATGGCAGATAATCTTAAAATGGAGATGTGGGAATGTGTCTAGAAATGTAGGGTTTTCTACAATGTTTTTGAATTTTTTTTAACACATGCAGGTGTTTTTGTATGTGTGTGCTTCTTGATATTCAGCCTAATTTTCCTGGTCTTGTACCTGAAATTTCTGGTACACTGATTTGACACACCCAGAATTTTATTATAGCTACCATAAAAATGGTCTCTCTCCCTGTTTTATACACTTTTCAAATGCTTGTATATGCCTATTGTGTTCTTTGTTGACATGATATTTGCTTTGAAGAAGTAGAGCATTATATAAATAGCACTAATGATGTACGGTCTACAGCTGTCTTTTGCCAATATATTTGCATATAATTAAAACTTAAGATGAAACCATAAAAAGGTTAAGGACCCTAAAAAGGAAAGACTCGTAATCTTGCCCTTGGCTGGATTTCTTTCTTTTCTCCATTGTTTTGACATCCAGCTTTCTTTTTTCTTCCCCATCTAAGCTAGACAGGCCAAATGTAATTCTACTGAAGTCTGGGTCATACATAGGACTGAACATACAAAAACACGTTCTAACAGAAAATCTTTATTAAATGCATTGGACAAGTCAGCACTTCTGCCTGAGGAACACTAGGGCAACAAACACCTGTAAAATGTGCACATTATAACTATAGTTTGTTTGTTTTTTAAACTATTAATTTTCATTGTTTTCTCCAAGTTTTGGAAGTTGCCACTAGGTATTAGTCTGAATCATAGATTCATAGAAGTAGGGTCGGAAGGGACCTTGTAGATCTTCAAGTCCGACCGCCTGCCTGGGCAGGAGAAAAACTGGGCTCAAATGACTCCAGCCAGGTAGGCATCAAGCCTCTTCTTAAAGACCTCCTGCTTTTGAGTGAAACTGATAGGAGCTGAAGGTACAAGAATGCCTCTGAAAAGTAGGCTCTAAAGGTTTTTTTGAGAAATATATTAACCAAGTTAAAAAATGCCATATATGAAAGAATTAGTATCTTTTAATGGATTAACTAGACAAAAGCTTGCTGTATGGATATGTACGATTTGACACTGATATCTGTGAATCCTTAAAATGTCTTTATCTTTATGAGTTAAATGTGATAATTTAAAGCAGAAAAAATATCTTTGGCAGGATGTTTTACATTAAAACACAAACAAATTTCTAGTTAGGTTACTGCAGAAAAGTGAACTCGAAGGTGACAGAGCAGTTAAATTATTGAAATTCAAAGGCCAGCAGGCATTAGTGAAATGGCATTAGTTTCATGTCAGCGTCATGTTTTTGCTTGGAAATGCTGTTAATGATACTTGAGTTGAGGAGCTGGAACTATTGTTGGTAGCTTGAGAGAAAATCAAAAACGGTGGTTATGGAAGGGTTAGAGTCATCAGGCTTCCTTTACTGGAAGTAGGATGTTCAGGAGCAGGAGGTAGAAGATGGTGAAAGGAAATTATTTCTACCTTTTTGGTAGTCAGCGGAGGCTGGAAGAGAGGGTGTGTTTGACAAGCAGCTCAGGCACGTGCTAGTAAGAGAATGATGGGAAGTCCCTGAGCGAGGTCCAGGGAAGGAATGTTGGGAAGATTTTCATCTCCCTCCCATCGTTCCTGGAGAGGGTGTAAACTTCTCACAAAGGGGGTATCCCTAGATCTTGTTTGTATTTATGTGGGTATAGTCCTACCTTGCTTGGCTCTTGCTGTGCTGCTGGATTCTCTGCCTAGTAGATATCTTGAAGCTTTCATGTCCTATAACTGGTTTATTTCCTCAGTAGGTTTGTAGTGGGATACTGTAAGCTAATGAGAACTCATTATAAATCATGAGCTTGTAATGCAGAAGAGTAGGTCATCCTTAAGCACAGCTCCCAAATCTTTTATGTGAAATGTTATGCATCACACACCAACAGGAGGCAGAATTAATTAGTTGATGGGAGAGAGTCACAAAAATCTAGCTTTGTCATCCTCACCCCCCAACCCCTCCCCAACAGAACAGGAGGAGGAATGCCATGTGTATGTATAGGGGGGAACAGTGCAGGGACTTCTGTTCCTCCCTGCACTTACCAGGTATGGGAGTAGGCACACATTCTTGCTTGGCTTCTCATATTAGAAGGTGCAGGAAGAGCCAAGAGTTGCCCCTCCCACTATAGTATGTGTATGGGATGCACACCCAATCCTTCTGACTGTAGCAGACTAGTAGTGATATCAGGGTTATGGGGCTCCTAATGGGCCCAACCACTTTTTCATCATATTGTCAGTGGAAAGAGCCATATAATATCAGACTCTTCACTCTCTTCCTACCTCCATCAGTAGGGGAAGCACAGACTTCAGGCCATAACAAAAGCATTAATAGAAAAAGTGGGCAGCAAATAAAGCTTGATATAATGACCTCTTTCCCTTCATGCTTTCTCCACTGATGAGGACCTGGATAGGCTGAAGTAGACAGACAGTACAAGGCCTCTTCCCCTTGCCTTGTGCTGCAGTGAGAGATCCAGCAGGCACTGAGAAACTTGCAGGCAACACTGAAATCTAGGGTCTGAAGGGAATGCAAATTCAGCTACCTCCTAGAATAAAAGCTCTGTCAGCATCAGTCTGCTCTCTCATTGCACTTGTACGCTGTGTGAAATTTTAGTGAGACAGAAGAGGTGAATGTAAAGGCCTTTTGCAAACTTAACACTTTGGTAGCTATGTTTCAGATAGGCACTTGCAATTTACTGTTATTCCAAAATGCAGGTTTCTGTTTAAAATGGAATTTGTACAACCTGATATGGACTGAAGTGCTCCATCAAGACTCTTTCTCTGTAAATATTTCCCATAGTCTGCAAACCCAAACAACAATAGTAGTATGTTAGGGTTAGATCCAGTTTGCTTTTAGAAGCAATGAATGTCTAACCTAATGAATAAAGAGTACTGGAATCATGCCCCTATGGCCTAGGCCAGGGATGGTCAATCTGTGACATGTCCTACACGGGTATTGGCAGCAACCATTAGGGAGGGAGCAGAAAGCAGAGTATATCAGGCAGGAGAAGGGGATTGGAGTAGCATTCAGGCAGGGCATAATCTGTGGTACACCTGCCAGAAAGGTTGGCCCCCCCGCTTCCCTAGTGGTTATAACTCACCCTGGGAGTAGCCTAGATTCTGATCTCCCTTCTCAGAGAGTGTTTTAATCATTAAGTTGCTGGGCAAAAAAGATGGATATTATTATTACTTGCATTATCTTTTTTAAATTTGAATTTTACTGTCGACATGTGCTGGGATTGGGATTTAGGTTTCTCACCAACACCAAATTAGATTGCAGTGGAGTTTAGGAAAGACTTAAGTGATGCTTTAGGACATGATAAAAAAGTCTACCTGTAGAGGCCTTGGGAAATTTGCTGTCCAAAGCAGAAGATTAAAGTTCACTTTGACACCTACTGAATTTTGTGACTTGTAGAGTAGGGCCAAACTGGATTGCTCTTTGGAAATTAAGCAGTTACATTTAACTAAGGTAATATTGAGACTCTTCTGAAATCAGGCTGGATCTCGCCCTTAATGCAGAAGATGAAGTAGTAAAAAAAAAAAAAAAAAAAAAATATACATTTTAAATTAAACTGACCACTTCAGTCTTGCTGTCTAGTCTGAGGGAGTAAAAAGTAAACAATGAGCATTAATTGTGAAAAGTAACAGACTTCTAAAACTAGTGTTAATTTAAGCAGGGGTGTCAAAAGATACAGCCATTTCACTTGGCCTGCAGGTCTTCTGTAGGGGTGGGGGATTTCATTCTCTTCTCTCCAGCTAAAAGACGCATAACTATGGCTCATATTTAAATAATCGATTAAAAAATGAATATGCAGTCATTTGAGTAACGCTGAATTTCTTCAGAGTTTCCAACAGTACAAGTTAAAGTAAACCTCCACCCCCCCCCTTGTATTTTGATCATAAGGAAAATAATACCTTGAGAAACATCCAGATACTTTAGGCATAGACTCCTTAAGACAAGAGCAAACAATGGATCTGTTGGTTTTTTTTTAATTAAATTTCTACATCAGGATAACCAGTTTACTTACAGCTTTAGAACAAAGAAAACTGTTTTTCAGATAATTTAGTTTTTTTGTATGAGGTGTTTATTCTGTCCTTGACTAAGTTATGTAAATCAAAATTTATCCAGTGATCTTGGAGGCTCAGCAAGTCAACCCATCACCATTCACAGTAATATGTTGGTAAAGAATAGAATATGCATCCCTTCATGCTATCACATGGGTGTTCTTTGGAGAACTTGCTAACTGGGTTAGTTACTAGTGACTATGCTTTTGCTTTAATGCTGTAGAGAAATATTTGAAAAACAATGGTCTTGCCATTGTGTTTTGGATCCTTTGTAATAAATAGCTTGGCTGTATTTTGTTTTGGAAACAAAGTCTTGCAGCTTCTGACGGCATATGGGCCAGTGACACTTTTGAATTGCTGCTTTTTGTTGGAATCCTATGGTTAAAGCTGGAAGCCAGGATGGAAAAAACTGAAATTGTATTAGGTAACTGAGACTCTTCAGAGAGGCTGGTAATTCAGTGTTCTCCTGCAACCTGTTCTTGCTGTCTTCTGTTTGTTCTTCAAGCAAACAGTTGTATTTACAAGCTCAGTTTTGCTGTGTGTCAGATTCTTCTAAGTTAGTGTCTTGAGTTTCCTATTTTTGAGACCTATCAAAACTGAAATCTCCCTAGTCAAAATATGGCGTTTTATTGTGCCATGCACTGTATACACACAACAAAAAGACTGTCTCTATCCCAGTGATCCTACAGTTTTATGGTGCTTCAGATTAATGGGTGGTGGCAATAAACCCATGTGGGAATGCAAGGTAACTGTCAGTTATGATTAGCGTAATAAGCAGCAGTCATAGCACACCAGCTGCCCAACCATTGTTAGTGTTTTTTAAGCTTCACAGCAGGGAGAGGGTTTTAAGGAGAGATTTAAAGGGAGATAATGTGGTAGATCTGCAGATTTTATGAGGAGCCCCTCCTACACTTGAGTGGCATGGGAGAAATCATTAAGATGTTTGAGGGGAAAATTGGATTCTTGGGTAATAAAGGCTGGTAGTATAGTTGGGAGAGCAAAGGCAGGGGTCAATTGTTTGAAAGCATTTAAGAGATCATATGTAGGATGAAGTTAAGATATGAACAGCTTTACAAAGAGGGGGGAAAAAAGACAAATGCTGGTAGTTTGTGTTGAATGTGATGGAGAAACAACAGCAAGTCCTGGGGGCTGAAGAATGGGGGCTAAATAGTCGGTATGCATATGGTTTTGTGGCAAAATAGGAAATACTACTAATGAAGAGCTATTTGGCAGGGTAGGGTTGTAAGAAGGCACTTGTCAAGGCTACATTTGCAGTATTCAAGGAGATAATGATGAACTAGGCAAGAATTTTAGCTTGGGTGACAGAAGATGTTGAGCTCCCTCTTCCTGCTGAAGAATAAAGGTTTAAACCTGGCTTAGACATAGGGAGCTAGAAATTAATGTGCATGTTTTTCAGTTTATCAGAGAACTCCGTACAGAATGGAGAGGGAATTGGAAACTCTCAGACATTTTCATCCATTACCGTGGGAAATGGTCTTCACTACTGCTACAACTCTGGTTTCCAAGACAGTGTTTTTCCTGTTTCTGTGGTGTTTATTGTCTGAAGACATGCTGCTGTTGATACCATTATCATTAAAAGAAGGCAGCTTCTAATTCTCTGCTAATTTTAAGTTCTAGATTGGTTGTTAAAAATGTGTCCAGAACTGTTTCTTTTATTGTAAAATCCTATGTTGGTTCAGTACCCTGCTGTTCCAGATAGCAATCTTATTGTATCAGTGGGAAATAGATCTAGATCTTCATGTGAACATTTCTTCTAGCTAGGTCTTCATCAGGTGACTGCACTCAACACGTTTTGTTAACCTTAAGTCAATATAATTCTTGAGTAGTCCAGTTCTATACTTGATCCAATATTGCTGAGAATCCTTCACCTTGATGAGCACATTTCTTGATCTGACTGAAGAGTTCAGTGCAAGTTTGCAAGACTGCCTGAAGAAGTTGTTAGGACCATTCCATGCAGGACCTGGAAAAAAAGCAATCTCTTCCTCTAGGGACACTTGTTTTACTGGGACATTGAAAAACTAAAACAAAAGGGGGAGGGTTATGACTGCAAGAGACAGAATCTTTACAGGAGCATGGTGACCAGGTGAAGTGACAGACCACTGGCACCCCCATCCCCCTGAATCAGCCTTATCTTGAAAAACATTTAAATATCTGCTTATGTCTAACTTAAATTGGGCTACTTAGCACAAGTTGCTGCTAATCTTTAGCCTCTGCTGTGGGGCTGGCTATTGGAGTGAATAGAAAAAAGATAGGAAGTTACATAAGCCAGGAGTTCTGTGGCTGAAAGCCACGCTAAATGGTGAACAGACTATCATTTGATTTACTAATCAAAAGTTGTACTTTTTAAAATTACAATAACTAGCTCTTACATAATGCTTTTCCATCCATAGATCTTAAAGAGCTTTACAAAAGAGGGGTATCACTTTCAAGACTTTAACAGTGGCCAGTGGGGCAGAAGGGACTTGTGCAAGGTCACTCAGCAGGCCAGAATCAGAGCCAGGAATCTGATTCTGGTCTCCTGAGATTCAGTCCAGTGCTCCACTTTTGGCCACAGTGGCTTGGAGACAACATGGTCAGAACTTGTCTAAACATAAATTGTCCTGAGGACAGAAGGTAGTTGTCTCAAGCTACTGTTTGCTTGGAAGCTGCTGAATGCTCCCCCTTCTATCCCCAAAGGCAGAGTTCTTTAGGAATTCACTCCATCCATCTGTGCCCCTGATTCACAGTAGGATTTATCTGGTGTAAATCATTTGGCAAATAAGCTCCATACAGTTGATTGCAATAGCAATACCATGCCAGGGACAGAGAATTTTGATTCTTTATAGGTGAAGATTTTAGCAAGGCTTTTTACATTGTCTTCCACAACACTTGTGCAGGAAAGCTAAGGAAATATGGGCTGGATGAACGGACTGTAAGGTAGATAGAAAACTATCTGGGGCATTGGGCTCACAGAGTAGTAATCAGTGGCTCCATGCGTAGTTGGCAGCTGGTATCAAGCGGATTGCCCCATGGGTCTGTCTTGAGGCTGGTTTTATTCCATATTTTCATCAGTGACCTGGAAGATGGGATGGAGTACACCCTCAGCAAGTCTGCAGATAGCACCAAGCTGGGGGGAGTAGTAGATACACTGGAGGGTAGGACTAGGCTTCGGCATGACCTAGACAAATTGGATTGGGCCAAAAGAAATCTCATGAAGTTCAACAAGGACAACTGCACAAAGTCCTGTACTTGGAACAGAACAATCCCATGCACCAGTACAAGCTTGGGGCTGACTAGCTGGGTAGCAACTCTGCAGAAAAGGAGCTGGGGGTTACAGTGGACAGACAATAAACTGGATATGAACCAGCAGTGTGCCCTTGATGCCAAGAAGTCTAACAGTATACTGGGATGAATTGGTAGGTGTGTTGCCAGTAGGTCCAGGGAAGTGATTATTCCCCTCTGTTCAGCACTGCTGAGGCCACATTGAATTCAGTTTTACCCCTGTTGTTGTCCGTCCCCCCCAGAGGATGTTGACAAATTGGAGAGTCCAGTGGAGGGCAACAAAAATGGTGAGGGAACTGGGGCACACAACTTATGAGGACAGGCTAAGGGAACTTGGCTTATTTAGTTTAGAGAAGAGAAGACAATACTGAGGAGGGATTTAATAGCAGCCTTCAACTACCTGAAAGGAGTGGGGGGGAATCAAAAGAGGATGGAGTTAGACTGTTCTCAGTAGTGGCAGATGACAGAACTAGGCGGAATCTCCATCCTTGGAGGCTTTCTAAGACCCAGCTAGACAAAGCTTTGGCTGCAATGATCTAGTGGGGGATGGTTCTGCTTTGAGCAGGGGGTTGGATTAAATGACCTCCTGAGGTCCACTTCAAACCCTAATTTTCTATGATTGTGAACCACCTGGCATATTTAAGGAGCATCACTGATGATGATAAACACCTGTACAGTGTTTTTGAACACATCAAATAGTAGATGCTTCTTAATTTTCAACTGACTTGAACTGTTTCATACTCATGGAGTAAGTATGATCATTTTACCAATGGCAGACTGAAATGTAGAGAGGTTATGAGGCTTATCCAGGACTGTCAGTGCTGCAGCCTAACTTAAAAGATCCTTTGCAAACTATTTTTAGATGTGGCTTCTGTTGTTCCACCTACTATTCAGATGAGGATTATGATACAGGATGAGAGTCAGCAGGGCAAAAATGCAGCTTCTTTACCATTATATAGGGAAACCCTCTTCCAGTCAGCTACAAGTGAAAATACTTGCTAGGACCTAGTCCTGTAACAACTTAAATCATATGCTTGTTTTTAAGCATCTGAACAGTCTCACTAAAATGTTAGTACAGATGCACATGTGCATAAACACTTCAGAGTCAAGATCTGATTACCTGTTAGCATGGAAACTTATCTGCACAGCGCAGGGGCTGTTGTATAGCAGTATGATCTTATTTTATGCTAAGAGGCCTCTGTATATTGCTCTGATGGTGGGTATTTTAATTTACACAAGCAGCAGCAGCAGTTTAATACTAAAGAATCTAGTGATATGAATGAGAATCAGATCTACAACATAAAAATTGTATGGGTCTGGACACTTCCTAGTAATTATGATGTATTAAATATAACATCACAGTATTAAGTTCTGCATTATCATAAACGGATGAAAAATGCAAAGTTAGCTCTTAGGATGCAGGACTCAGAATCATCCTGAAAGTTCTAAGTAGAATTTAACTTGGATCTATCTCCTACCTTCTTTTGTCCTTAACAAGGTCCCTAGTATTACTTTGTAAGGATAGCAATATCTTCTTCAGCTTCACAACTTACCTTGTGGACACCCCTCTCCCCCCAGGTTGCTGTCAGTGTGCCAGTACCTCTGGCCTTGGATACTAACAGAGGACACCTGGGTGAAGGAACTGTATCCAACCCAGTAGGGAATGGAGGTGGGACACTTCCAGTGGAGACAACATTGGCTTTTCCCAAGAATCATGGTCTGTTTCCTGGCAGTGCCTCTCACACAACCATACCTCCACCCTTTCCAGAAGCCCACCAGAAAGACAAGACTATTCATTTTCCTCAACCATTGTAAAGTTTTAGCTGTGCCCATCTTGGGCTTACCGTGGTGATATTGGGACCATCAAATCTTTTGTTTAACCTGTTTCTTGTGGAGAATGAAGGAAATTTCTGCTCTGTTAACTGAAAAGGCATCGGAATCAGATCCTGATTTACAACAGTCTGTTGTTCATTTCGGTTAAACAGGGGTTACACAAAAACAAGTGTAACCCGTTTTCATCCAAACCTGTCCCTGAAGCTTTAAGCAGTGACTTAAAATCCCATCCTCCTTTAATCAATCAGAAGCAGCTTCCTTGGTAACTGTCATAATCCATTTGACTTACTCGTAGGAAAATCAGGGAGATGAGACCAGAATAACTAGTATAAAAGCAAGCAGGGAAAAATGTAAAATAGCCATGCATAGGAGCTAAGATACCTTGCAGGTTACAGATAACTTGTTTGACTAGGAAGGCCTCTTTCACTAATCAGATCCATACGGGCACACAGATTGCGCATCTGATTGAAAGAACGAGGCCCAAAGAATTAACTAACCACTGAAGTATATTATTACTTAAGATGTGTATAAAAATATCAGCTAAAATGAACTATCCGTTCTACAAAAATAAAGGAACTCTGCCTTGAAGGAGGTAAAAACTTATGAAGCTCAAACAGACAAAAGGGGGGGAACCAACATAATTGAGGTGATAAATGTGCTCCCATAGTCTGCAGTGACTTGGTCAAAGTAATATTTGGTTTTGCTTTTAATCAAGACTAGAAAGAAATGTAAGCATTTTGCATCCAGCCCCTCTTCTGTCTTATTTAACCCAGGCCTAATTTAATTTTCTATCTTTTCAGTATTGTAGTATTGCCCTTGGCTATTTTCTAGTAACCCCCTACTAATAAACTTCCTACAGGAGGCAGAAAATGATATGCAAAAAAAAAAAACTTTTCCTCCTTCCCTGTTATCAGGAAACTCTTTAGGTTCTCTTTTGGGGAAAAACACATACTTCAAACCTATGCTTTTCAGGATTTCTTCACTCATTTTTTTTGCAGCATGAAGCAGTGATTAATTCCACACCCAGTCGGAAGGTTGTGTTGCAACAGCTGGTCTCTTTACCTGTTGTGCAATGTTAAGACAGTTGCGTCATGTTGATGGTCTCTCATAGTGCCTGCTTGCTTTCCTGCCAAGAAGCGGCAAAGAGTGAAAAACCCGTCGGGTGCAGCTAGTAAGCAACGTGCATAAGATTCAACCCGAGCGTAAGCCTAGCTCTGCTCGCAGTGCCTTCAGTGAAGGGCCCTTTTCCGTCCTCGTAAGCTTTTGAGCAGCAGGTCAGGCAGACGCGGGGCAGGGATGGCTCTGGAGAGCGGGGGGGCCAGCGCGGAGGAGCTCCTGGGGTCCCTTCCAGTCCTGCTCTGACGAACCGCGCCCAGTGCTTCAGGGGTGTCCACGGCCGGACCGGGCCTCTGCAGAGCGGGGCTGCGGCACGAGTCCGCTTTCGCGGGCGGCTCCTGGACGCGCCCCGAGGCCCCGGCTCTGCTTTTCCCGCCCCTGGCTGCGAGCCCGCGGCCCCGCTCCTGCGGCTCGGCCGCCTCCGCGCTAGAGCCGGGCCTCACCCGCCTAGGGCCGCGTGTGGCTGCCGGACCCGGGGGCGCCTGCGCATTAGAGCGGCGAGGCGCGGCGCCCCCTGGCGGCCGGCCGGTGCCCTGCGGGGAGCCGCCGCCTGCACCGCGGTGTGGGGGGGAGGATGCGGCCCGGACAATAGAGCGGGGCCGCCCCGGCCGCAGGTGCGTGGCTCTGCGGGGCAGCCAGGGCGGGTGCTGCACCCG
>NW_017728943.1:2842167-2869382 GCF_001723895.1 Crocodylus porosus | reverse complement strand
CCCGTGCCAGGCGCGCCTTGCACCAAGTGCCCGAGGCCGCCGCGGGGTTCCCCTATGCACAAGGGCCCGACTTTGTTTTCACTGCTGCCGGGCGCGCCCTGCTGCCGGGGCGGCTGCTCGGCTCGGAGCCGGCTGCAGCCCGAGCCTCCCCCCTCCCCCCAAGTCTGCGCGCGGCCAGCAAAGTATTGCGGGGCCGGTGTTTGGCGGTGGGGGAGGGGAGGGGGAGGCCGGGTCCATGGCGCCACTTTAAATTGAAATCTCCAGCAGGAGCTCGCTGGAGCCTTTTGTGGCCTATTTATAAACTTGCAGCAGGGCCGGGGCGGAACGGCGCGGCCGAGCGGGCGGCTCGAAGTTCTAGAATGGAGTCCTGCATCGCCCCCCCGCGTGTTGCCATCGCTCCGTCACGTGGTGGCGGCGCGGGGGGGTCGGTGCTGAATGGTGTGTAATGAATTAGCCGCAAAGTGAAATCGCTCGCTAGTTGTTTGCTTGGAAGGAAGGGGAAGCCCGAGATCAGCCAAAACATAGAGCCAAGCATAGGGACAAGTATTGGACCAAGCTTTCAAGTAAACCGGGGGGGAGGCATAACCTGTACTCTGCATTTTTATTGTTGTTGTTATTATTATTATTATTATTATTTTAATCTGAGAGAAACTTAACCCTTCACACTTCCAGATTCTATTGTTGGGCTGAAATAGGAGGAGGAAATGTAGTGAGGGGGTAGCTGGGCAGGTGCGTTAGTGTTTCTGTCACCCTCTGGCAGCTGGAAAGGCAGCCATTCATTTATTTGTAAGGGCTTAGTGTGCATTTGTGCTAGGTGGGGTTCCCCCCCACGTGAGTTTGATCCACTAAACAAGTTGTACTCCCCCCCCCCAGTTGATTTCTTGTGAATACAGAATGATTCAAAAGGCTTTGGTTTGTTTCCCAAACAAATTTTAAAATCCCACTTTTTGCTGCATGTTTCGATTGCATGTCTGCAATGATAAAGGAGAGCATCTTTTTGGGCCAGATTGCAGAAGAATTTACCTACAATTAGGATCTGTCAGCATTACCTCATTTACGTAGAGTTAGGATGGTTAGGGTGTCTTCAAATATTTTTTGCATCATTCTTGCAGTTTAATTTTTATCTTTTTTTACAAAAGATGTGTCTGTAATCATTTTGCAGAATGACTGTAGAATATTTTTTAATGAAACATACATACACTTAAAATAAAACTTCATTGTTCAGTGTTGAACAGAGTGACAAAACTGAACAACTCTCTAAAGCTAGCCAGGGACCACAAGTAGCTGCTGCACATTTAATCTTATTTTTACAGTTTTGTTTTCCCCGTTGACCATTATTTTGAACAGTTTGGGCCATTTTCTTGCTAGCTGTTACATCATGTCATGTGATGTGTGCTGTGTGATGTGTATTTCTAAAAATAAGACAAGGTAAAAGGCCCATCCTCCAAAGTTAAATGATACATTATGAAAGTGGGAGAGTACTTCAGTCCTGACACTGATATGCCAATTGTGGTGGTAAACTATTTCTTTTCATTTGGGCTATTTAAAAAAAATAATAATAAAAGATGGAGAAGAAAAATGACTTTTTTTGGTCCAGCACTACACTGCTTTTTCACCCTCCTATCCCTCTACAGAGGGGTGCTTCTAATACCGTGGACTTGTTTATAAACCCTTGTACTGCACACATGGGGGAGATAATATGGGTTTTCTACCTTCCTAATGGATTTTAGCTTCCAGTTTGATTTCTATAACACCTCTAAATTAAAATAAAAAGTGAAAAGAATCATTTGACTATTCATGCTGGAACCTCTTAAGGTAAATTACTGGCAGTAACTAATGGTGGGGGGTCTGTTTTTATCACAGTTAAAGGTGATTTGCAGCGTCTGGGAGGGGGAGGGAGAGGGAGCATGTGTCTTATGCTCCTTTTTTTTTTAAACACATAATGGAAGCCAGAAAATGTGTAAGAGGTTTTTATAAAAGTTCTCTTTCTTCAATGCTAAATTTAAAATTTTGTCAGTCTGGAAAGACTCGTAACTGGAGTACTAGTGAAATTATGACCTCAGAAAAGTCAACAGATTAGAAGCTGAGCAATTCTTTATGAAGCAAATCGACTTTGGTCATTGTTCAAAACTTTGTGTGTGTGAACAGAATTCCAGTATCTATTGAACTTTCTGAACAAAGCAAATTTCCCAAGTTTAAACACCCTACCTTTTTTTTTTTTTGTTTTGACCGCTAACAATGCATGTTGAATGGGGATTCCAAATAGTTCACAAGGGAAGATGATGGTTGTTTTTGATGTGAAGGTGGAAACAAAAATAAAAATATTTAGACATTCCTTTTTTAAAGGATGGAAATATAAAAGGAACACACCCCACCTCCTGCAAAACGCAAATCAACTCAACACACCAAATTTGTAGGCATTACACCTACACATTTTTTTTTTTTTCCTTCTGTTAACTTTTCTGAATCTGTTTGGCAAACCAGTTGAATGTGTGTTAAATACTTTCTTTATCATAACCTTCAATGTTGTTTTACTTCCTGTACTCTTTAAAATCAGACTATCTGTGCTTGTATGATGAGGCCAAACAGTTTTGTTAACTAGGTTTTAGATGACAGCCATTACTTAATGTGTTTTGCCCACTTTTATAGCATTTAAAAAAAAAAAAAAAAGTTAACATGCTGCTGGGACCAAACAAATGCATTATGTTGCAGCATGCAGTTAGTTCTTCATGTTGGTTATTTTGTGGTCTCGTTAAAAGTGAGTTTTTGAGAGGTGTGTGTTTTGGGTTTTTTTGTGACAATTGGAATGGCAGGAGATCTGAGAAGCACCATTTCCTTTGCTGCATTTTATGAATACTGTTTTCCCACTCATAATTTCCAGGAATACAATTTGTATCTGGAGTGAACAACAAAATCACTTTTTAGAATTCTCCCTCCCAGAAAGAGAATGCTCTCCAGACTCCTCCTAACCTCCTGTTTGTCTGCATCTTTTTAAGGATGTGATTTTTGAACTGCTTTGTTCTGCTATTAGGGAAAAGGCTTCCTGTCTGCCCTTGATTGGATGAAGAGTTACCACGCAGATCTGCAGGGTTTTGGTGATGCAGTCATTTAGTAAACATTATTCCATTATGCCATGTGGACAGCCTCTTCAGGGCACACTCAAATACTGTTTTACAAAAGAATAAGTTGCCAGTCAGTAATTAATTCAAAATGGGAAGTGTTGGTGGTCAGCAAGACTTGATGCTGAAAAACAACTCTGGTCCTAGTCTACATTTATTAGACATGAAAACATCTTACACGTTTTCGCATAAACAAAGTCTGCAAGGATTGAAAAATGATAGAGGAAGCCAGCTGAAGAAAAGAAACGGGATTAGTTACAGGTTTCTTTCAGACCTTTTTGTTCCTGTCTCATGCTGGCACTTAATTTAGGATTGCTACTGCAGATTTATTTTTTTTCTCCCCAAAGCACTGCAGAGTTTTAAGGGAGCAAAGGGTTTGTTTTTAAATAAAGTAGATATTCTAGTAAAGCTATGTTGAATGCTAATCCAGACTTCAGTTAAGCTACAGGCAAAGATGATCATAGAAAATGGGGTTGGGAGGGACCTCTGGAGGTCATCTAGTTCAACCCCCTGCTCAAGAGATGTTTAAAGTCTCTTGATTCTGCCTTTGTCTCTGCTAAGTTATACCAGACTGTACTGTATTGCCTTTACTCTAAATCTAAATACTTTCTGAATGAGGCCTGCAGTGATGCAGTAGGACAGAATGTACTTGAAGTTTATGATGAACTTTCTTTCTTTGTGAGCCTCAATGAGAGGTGTTAAACCAATTTCACATAGTAATTTTGGTAACAAGTCATTGATTATAATGAGCACACTTTTTTTTTTTATTAGAAGTAAGCATTTGCTTTTTAGTCTTCTGGCTCAGATCAAGTGAAGAATAATATTCAGCATCCCTGTTGTGAAGTTTGCTTCCTGTTGTTTGCTGCGGTGGGGATCATCGTGCATTGTACTTTTACACTGTGAGTCCCTGAGCAGTCTTACAGTTGACATCTATGCTTAGCTTGAACAAAAGTGTTTTAGATCATGGACAGGATAATACAGCCATAGGATTACTGGCTGTGTACCAAATAAGACATGTAAATTCCCCAAGAGGCAGCAATGCTTAATGGATTGATCATGGGGCTAGGAGTTAGGAAGGAACTCTTGTTCTAATCCTGTCATTGCCACTAATTTGCCATGTGACATAGGGCAAGTGACTTAATCTGTTTCCTTATTGGTGAAATATAACTACTTAACACTCTCCCTTGGGTGCCAAGGTCTAGTTAGTTATTGTTTATATAGTCGGTTGAAATGCAGAGTGTTACAGAAGTGTAATACACTCTGACAAGTCTAAAAATTGCAACTAATATTTTGACTAACTTCTTTCCTTTTAATGCATGCATTTGTAAGGGCCTGTTTAATCTTAAAATATATTGAGAATTTTTTTTTACACACTTTTATTAAACAACTGTAGCATTTGTTCGTATTTAATTTGGCTCCAAAGTCCTGAGTTTAAGATTCTGTATTTCCTAGGCAACACTATAATGTACTTGGAATAGGAAATCTCATTGCAGTGTTGGTTTGTGATGGGATCTGCCACTGGAGGGGGAACTTGGATTTCTCCACTTAGAATCTATTAGTAAATGCAAAAGGAACTGAGATTTCAAATATCTTGTTCAGACTTGGAGCATTTAATTATTTATTTTTGGAAAAAGGAAAGAAAAATACTGCTTATAGATCACCCTTCTGTCTTTCCATTAAAACTTCTATAGCTGCAATTTTGCGCTTACTACTTATTTCAAATGAACTATTTTTTATTAAGACCATTATACTCTACAAACAGATTTTGTACATAACTACCAAACCTATAACTTGGTTTGAGATCTGACAGCCAAGCTTGTTTGTTTCTTTCTTTTACGTTGCTTGTAATAATAATACCACTTGTTCTGTAATCCAAGTTTTCTGTTGGTGATCCCTATTAAGTACAAATGGGTTGCATAGATCTAATAGAAAATGCCATGTGGGTGGAGACTGGAGTTTTGCGCAGGTGTCCTTGAGGGAATTATTTGGCTTCCAAGATTACTATTACTAGGGTTGCATAAGTAAAGAAACTGTATTCACTCTCAGATTCCAGAATCTACTTGCAAGCCTGACAGTTGTGTTCATATTAATTGGTGCACTTGCTTTATGATCTTGAATCATTGAGATAATTAGCACTTAACCCCACAGTGCCACTGCTTGTTACTCCAGAGCAGAACCACATTTAAAAAAAATCTTTAATACAATTTCCAAGAGAGTTTAAATGCCTAGCTAGTTATTTAGGCAGGGGAAGGGGTATGGTGTATGTGTCTACTCTCCTCTTCTATTTTTACTTCTAAAATTCATTTTAAATTTCTAGGTCCCCAAACCACATATTTGTATGCACAAACTGTTTGCCAAGCTTCATATGATAGGTTATTGGAACAGCAAGTTCATGTTCTGTTATGTTTTATTAAGTAAAATTTTGAGAGTTTATACATAGATGAGTGTGCCTCTAAATTGGCAAACATTACCTCTAAATTGCTTCTTTTTTCCTTTTTAAATTATAGAATGTTGAAAGATGTCCCAATGGGGTTTTTTTCATGCCACTTCTTAAAAATTTTTTTTTAAAGAGAAATCTGCTCTCAGAAATCCACAGCAGGCAGCTTGTATGCCAACTTTTTGTTGAGGTGCAAAACAAAAATTTTAAAGGTCTAGTTCTACATCTTTGAACTTCTAAGCACTTCTACTTGTTAGAATAGATTATATACAATGTACACTTTCTAATTATTTCCAAGGGTAGCTTGATTCATACTAGGCTCTTCCCCCCTTTCTCCCCTGAGTTCTCTTCATGGGTGCTGTTAAAATGGCAACACAAGTTTAGATGAGCTATGACAAAAAGAAACAGATTGGTCCATTTTCTGAGAAGCCTATAGCTTAGGTTGGGCATAATGTAGGGAATGGCAGTTGAAAGAAGTAATGATGTGGTGGGGAAGGGGGAGAAGTGCACATACCATACAGCATACAAGTGTTTTCATGTTTTAAAAGCTTTTTAAAACATGTTTTTTCTAAGGATAGGGAGCAACCTGAGAGAGCTTGGAGTTATCTTGTAGATGCAGTATGAAATGTAGTAAGGTTGGAATGCAGTTGGGCAGAGCTGAAACAAAACAGTTCCTCTCTACACAAATCTTTTGCCTTTTTATTCAACACTTCTACAATCTGAAGAGAAACCAGCAAGGGGTAGAATTTTGAGGATGAGCTTATCTTGTGATACAGGAAATACCAGTGCATTTAAAGGTTTAAAGAGTGGAGATGGTTGACATGGCAAGGAAGGAAGATGACTGGTAGTAGACTGTAAGATGAATTAAACCATAGTATTGGAGGCTTCAGTAGTCTGGGGGGTAGTATTAGTGAGATGCGGTTCAAGGTCCTGGTGTAGAGGTGCACTGATACATCAATCTATATTGAATTGGCATTATTAGCAATTGGCTTTTTTGGCTGATGTGGCTGATGATGCCACTAATTAGATGTTGTGCATGCATGTAACTGCAGCATTTACGCAGCCATCCCGGCAGCATGGAGAGCAGCATCCGGCTGGTAAGTCTGCTGTTGGGGGGTGGCAGACCAAGGGCAGGAGCGATGGGGGAGGGAGTGGGGCTGGCATCGGGGTAGAGGCAGGCACTGCACAGCAGGGGCAGGGTGTGGGACAGCCACAAGTGGCTCGGGAAAGGGGGGCACATTCTGTACTGCAGGCGTGTCCTTCCTAGTTCTGTGCACTAGGTAAGTGTGGATGGCTGCTGCTGCTGTGGTCAGGGGCTGGGGGCAGTGCTGGGCAGGAGCTGGGTTGGGGCTGCACTCAGGGCAGGCAGCAGTAGCACTGGGAAGAGTTGCGGGGGTGGCCACAGGCCACCCCATAGTTCCCTTCTCAGCACTGCTGCCGCTCACCCCAAGTGCAGCCCTGGCCAAACCCCCCTGCCAGGAAGAGCCTGGTGCCAGCCCTAGCCTGCAGAGGCATCCTGCCCTTGCCCAGAGCACAGATCCAGGGGGCACACCCTCCCCTTGCCGTCCTGGAGTGCATGCAGTTGTAGGAGCTGTCCCTTATCCCCTCTGCGCCCCCCGGATGAGCCATGGCTCCATCCCGCACCCCGCTTCCTCCCTCGCCTTTCCATGTGTTTGGAGTGGGGAGAGACTAGCCGGATGCTGCTCTCCAAGCTGCTGTGCTGGGCCACATATTGGCAATCAAATTGTCATCAGCCAGTATGGCTCATTAAAAATTGGCCATTGGTATCAGCCCAAAAAAATCTCTATTGGTGCACTCCTATCCTGTTGCCAAAAAATATATATGTTGAAGAAGTTTTGCAGGAAAAATTGGAAAGACTTGAGGGTACCCTGGATTGGTTAACCAATGTTTAACTAAGGTTGTACTGAACTTACTACCTTTTTTAAAGTACTGATAGGTCAGAATGGTTTTTTGTTTTGTTTTTGCTTTTTTTGGAAACCTGTTCCTTTTTCAAGACTGACTATCAAATTGGGTTTTTAGAACTGTAAAATACTGAACGTGCTTTGGGATATGTCCTGGCGCAGCTACTGGTGCTCATCACACTTCTGAAGGAGTGAACTCCTTGCTGTGCTTTGAGGCACCTTCACAGCTCTGGCACTTCCATATTTGTTAGCTTGCATTATTTTAAACAGCTTATGTAAAGAAACCCTTTCACTGAATAGCCCTGGTACTTACTCTTCTCTGACCCTCACTACATTTTTTTTTTTTCCTGTTCAGGAAATGGATGAAGAGGATGAGTTGAGTGGTAATTGCACTAACCTAATTGCCTGTTAGAGTCTTGTATCTTCCCTTTTATTTACTGCTAACTTTTTTCCTGAAGGAAGATCTAGTCATTATGGGGATTTTAGAGCACTTCAAAATACTACTTGTAAACGAGAAATTTTGGTCTCTGAGCAAAATGTGCCATGAGTTGGACTGGAATTTGTAGTTCCTAAGTTCATCCTGAGTTTGGTGACTATCGTATGTAACAACCCAGCCACAAAGCTACTCTGACAAAAGTTGGCCACTAGGACCTCAATTGTCCTAGTCTTGCCCCATATTTTTAAGTCTGTCTGTTTACTTTGTGTCAACCTGGAGTTAAAAGATAGTCAATATTGCTTCTGCAAATAGGGTAATTGCACAGTTTTAGATTATCTTGAGAGGTGGTATCAGTTTGGAGAACGTTGCAGCCATAGTTTGAGTCCCAGGCATGCACAAGAGTTAGGGGACAAAGTCACCTAGTTATTCTGATAAATCAAGTTACAACCTCAGTTAACTCTGCTCAGAGGACCATCAGTTGTAACCTACTCCTCCATGAGCCACAGCAAATTTCAAGGCCATTGTGACAGTACTTCATATAGAGGAGGTAGAGAGTTTGGAAACAGGATACTAATCGGTTGGTAGGAAGACGTTATTAAACCTCTGCTGCATCTTAACAACACTACCACCTTCATACACTACAGAATCAAAGCTATAGACATGTCATTTGCCAACAACTAAAAAACCCAACAACACAAGGGCCATGAACAAAGGGAATGTAAATTGGTTTTAAAATGGATTTTGTTCCTCAATGATTGTTTCAAGACTTGTCTATAGTACCACTGATATGATTCAGTGGTGGAGCAACCACAATATCTGCAGTGTAGATTACTTAGGATTTTGAAGGTGCCCTTTGAAGGAGTAGAGAAGATACCAGTGTAGAAAAAGATTTTGGCTTTTTTTAATTTGCTTTTTTAAACCAGTGACTAGATGAAGCCTAAACAGCTCTCCTGAAATACCCTGTAAAGGACTGGGACTGTAGGGTTATACCGTGATGAGCAACTGAGGGTTCTAGTCATGGTGTCAAACGATTTTGAGAGGAAGTTTAACATCTACTTTTTCTTCCTACCACATTCAGTAATTTGAACAAAAGTCCCTGTGTGGAGGCTCTGTGTTCATCCCTTCGATTGCAGAATTAGGATAGGAGCTATTATTCCTCTTCATCCAGCAAGGAAAAGGAAAATAGTCTTTTAGAGGTCAAAGTAGTAGTCATTCCACCTACCTTTTAACAGTCCTAAATTCTTTTAAATTCTGCATGGTCATTATTTTAAGAGGGAAGTTCTAAAGTTGTTTAAAATATTGTTCACAATATTTCTAACTTGCTTTCAAAGAGCAAAGCTTATAACTAGGAATTGCTAAAGAATACAATTCCAAGAAAATCCCTACCAAACTTACAGATGACACTTGAGAAGACTGACCTTTTAAATCAATGGAGCAGAGCATGGAAATAGAGCATTGCTTATTGAGAGAAACTTTTGATGTGTTTTTTCTTAAAGTTTTAACTGTCCCCTCCATCCCTTCTACAAAAGTGGATAAGTTTAGGAAATCAAGTTGCGTTATTTTTAGCGACACCTTTTTTTTTTTTTTTTTGCACTGGGTTATTTAAAAAAACAACAACAAACAAACAACCCCCCTCTCCCCCCCAAAACTCTGAAACAGTTTCTGTTTTGGTTTGGGCAAAGTCAGGGGTGTCAAACTTATTTGGTTCTGTAGGCTGGATGGCTGGTCCTTGGGTCAGACTAGGCGCATGGACTCCTCACCCATGTGCTTGATCCAGCATGTGTCAGCTGCCTGGGCTAGTCTAGGACACTGGCCCAAATGAGGGCTGTGGTCTGGGGATGCTGGCACCAGGAGCCTCACTTTGGGTCTTTGTGGGTTAGATATGGCCCACAGGCCATATGTTTGACACCCCTGGACTAAGCAGATTAAGAAATTTTGCTTTAAACTGCTCTTAACTTGGAATAGGTATTTGTAAAAAGTTTTGCCTTAATTGAACTGATTTGGCCTTGTGTGCAAATAAGTCTGTGAGGTCAGCGTTGTAAAGCCCAGTCTCTGTATGGGGGTTTCCAACTCCTGTCCACATCTTCCGTGTGCACACTCATGTTATGTTCAAGCCGTCAGTTGCTGTGGTGCTGGGCACAAATGGGAACTTAGGTGAATGTGCCTCATTTTAGTCACTTTTAAAACTTTCCACCTTCCCTTTAATTAGTCATAAATACTTGTGAAAGGTGAATTGACGTGCGCAGAGCAGTCTGCTTGTTCTTTCACAGCATCTGTTGGAATGAGCTAGGGCTCATGAAAGCTTAGTGAGTTGTAGTCATTGATGGTTCAGTGTCTGGTTGGGAGGAGGTATCAAGTGAGGTTGCCCAGAGGTCTGTCCTGGATCTGGTATTAACATATTCAAGATTCGGATGATGGGATTGAGCGAGTGCTTAGCAGCTTCGTTGATGGCATCAAATTGGGTGGAGTTTCAGACATTCTGGAGGGCAAGAAGGAAGGAGTCCGCTGGTGGCCAGTTGATCGTGGGGGGAGATCCCCTGCGGCGAACTGGCGAGTGTGCCAGTGGCGGTTCCTGCTTCAAGTCCCACCCCCCAGGGGTATGCATACCCCTGGTTGAAAACCCCTGACTTGGCAGACCACTTCTTTGGTCTATCTACTAATCGGATGAGATTCAGTATGGGCAAGTGAAGAGTCTTGCACTTGGGACAGAGGAACTGCATGCACATATACAGACTGGGGAATGATTGGCTAGGATGCAGTACTGCAGAGGAGGCCATGGGGGTTGCAGTGGATGAATAGGATGAATATGAGCCAACGCTATGCTCTTGTTCATGGGGGTGGGGAACCCAGCAGCATGCTGGGTTGTATTAACAGAAGTCTCTTGCAAGTCAAGGGAAATGATTCTTCTACTCTATTTAGTACTGGTGAGATCTCACCTGGAGTACCATGTCCAGTTTTGGGTCCTACGCTTCAAGAAGAATCTAGGAAGTTTGGAACGAGTCCAGCAGAGAGTGACAAAAACTACAGGCAACCCGTGCTATTTCATTATAGCGCTCATTTAGAATTGATACCCGATTCCACTGAGCACTTGGCCAGTTTTGCTAGAGTGCTCAGTGGAATCAGAGTTTTGGCAGGCCAGGCAGGCAGGGAGAAGCGGTGGTGGCAGCGAGTGGGAGGTGAGTGAGTGGGCAGGCAGGCATGAGAGCCCAGGGTGGGACAGCAGAAGCATGGGCCCAGGCTGATGCATGGTGTTGGAGCAGTGGGAGGGGTGGTGGAGACTAGTGGCTGAAAAAGAGGGGAGGAACATGGGACCCAAGCCAGTGCCTGGGGCCAGGGCTGGCAGCAGTCTGCACCTAGGGTGGGGGGCAGGAGCATGGGGCCTGGGCTGGTGTGTGGGGCATGTGCTGGGGCCGGTGGAAGCCTGCACCCAGAGCAGGGCAGCAGGAGCAGCAGTGCCCGGGCTGGAGCGGGTGGTGGAGAGAAGCGGAAGCGACAGAGGCAAATAACGCGAGGCCAGGGCCAGGGCCAGTAGGGGCCTGTGCCCAGAGTGGGGCTGCAGTAGTTCCACTGCCCAGGCTGGCAAGTAGGGCCGGAGAGGCCAGTGGTCAAGCATGGGGGGGGTGGGGAGAGGCAGCAGCAGTGAGAAGTGGCGAAAGGGGGCGGGGGGGTCATGAGTGCGTGACCCATGCCAGTGCCAAGGGCCATGACTGGCAGGGGCCCAGGGCAGGGCAGCAGGAGCATGGGGCTAGGTTGTTACGTTGGGCTGGAGTGCTGGGGAGTGGGGAGAGGTGGGGTAGGGCAGGCAGTAACTAATTCATCTCCACTTACATTCATTTCTATGGGGGAATGGGTTTTGCTTACCGTGGTTTCACTTAGCACTCAGTTTTTCTGGAACCAATTAAGAGTGCTAAGCGGGGGTTGCCTGTATTAGGGCCTGGGAGGCAAGATTTAGGAGGAAAGGCTGAAAGAGGATTATTTAGTCTGGAGAAGAAAAGACTGATGATTTGATAAGTCTTCAAATATTTGAAGGGAGGTTATGAAGAGGGGGAGAGAGATGCCGCCTCCTAGTCTTGACCATAGGGGACAGGATTAAGAGGAATGACCTCAAATTGCAGCAGAGGAGATTTAGGTTGGATGATGTTCATGATTTAGAAGGGTGGTCAGACATTGGAGCAGGCTACCTAGATAAATTGTGGCATCTCCATCCCTGGAAATTTTCAAGAGCAGTTTTGACACTTGGCTGGGATGATTTAGGCATGGATGATCCTGTCTTGAGGAGGGGACTGGACTAGATGACCTTGTGAGGTCCCTTTCAGTGCCATGTTTCTGTGATATTAAGGTCTCTGAAGTCCCTTTCATACATATGCCATTTGTGTGGCAAGTGGAGAACTTGCTGTAACAAAGGAAGTTGTAATTTATATATTCAAAAATATTACAACTATTTTAGCCCTTATGAATGTTGCTAAATAATTTCTGAAATGGGTTTAAGAATGTAGTGTGCCAGCTCAGTTTGGGCAGTGCCTAGTTTGTTTTACAGAAAAAAAAGGACTTGTCCATGTTGAAAAGAAATTCTGTACAGAAAACAGCTATTTTAGGCCTTCCAGGCAAAGAACTTGAGGAGCTGTTCATTTTTTGTGGGCAGAGCTCTGTATTGGGACTCGAGTCCTGGGATCTGTTGCTGGTTTTGGTGTTAGTGTCCTGGGTGACCATAAGTGAAATCATTCTACCTTTTACTTCTGTTTGTTTCCCCATCTGTAAAATGGGAATAAAGGGGTTGATGAGCTTTGTTAAGCACTTTTGAGATGTACCAACCAAGTGCTGTAAGAGCGAGTTATTCAGCATGGATGTAGTTTAGAGACTTGGCTTGTGTCTTGATGTGAGACTAGGCGTGTCAGTCTGAGCTGGACAAAAGACACGGTAGAGGTACAGATTAGACCTGACTGAATCACAGATGCATAAGCATTAGTGAGTCGCAGACCACTTCAGATGTTATGAAAGGACATCTGCTGAAGTGAGCTGTGGCTCACAAAACCTTATGCATCTCTGATTCAGTTGTTCTACAAGGTGTACCTGAACCTTGCCTTCTGCCAGACCTGAGAGATGTTAACTGTTTAGATTTCAAAGATACAAGTAGAAATATTTTCTGTGGTATTTTCCTCCCCTCCTCCTGCTTATGTTGAAAGGTCATTTAAGTGAAGAATGTTCCCTTTCAGTTTGTCTAACATTACAGTCTCTTTCTAATGCAAAAAAAAAAGAGCCACCTCCCCACTTGAAATGGAACAAAAAGGTGCCTTTGTTGATAATGTTCCCAAGTAGAGTATTTTTGTTTTACAGTTTAAGCTGGAAGGAAACCTAGCAGAATTGAAAGATTTTAAAATATAGAATGGAATTAGTAATATATGCATCTGTTTCAATTTAACATTATTCCTTATTCTCTTGTGGTGGCATTTGCTGAAATCAAACCCCTAATTTTTCATGTAAACTGAAGTAGAATTGAGGTAGTGGTTTATCAGGTAAAGATACCTTTATGAGTTGGGGTTTTTCTGAGAAGAAAACCTTGCACAGTGAGTTCTTGGGAAAGGGAGAAAACAAGTGAACAGTTGACTTCTGCATATACTTTGGGGGGAAGTTAGTACAGTCTAAATTATTAGTACTGTAAAAAAGTTTATTTCTCAGATGGATGAAAACCCTGGAAGTGAAACCTTTTCAGATCTCAAGTAAGTTGTTGGAATTGTCTTTCTAATGACTAGGAAGTCATATTCATGCCTCTTGGAAGAAGCTGAGTTAGAGAGATTCCCTGCCTCTATCCAAGCCCTTGTCTGTCGGCAAACTTGGGCCCTAACTCATCATTAATGCAGCTTCATTCATAATGGAAGATTAATGTAAGTATAGCACAGAAATCTTCCAAGCTGAGAACTGGAGCTGCTGAAACTGTATGTTGGGTTGGGTAGAACAGGAAGCTGATGTGTCAGGACAGAGAGAGAGGATGTTTCGGTGCTGTGGATGGGATGGGTAAGGGAGGCTTCCACTTTTGGGAAGTACTAAAGAGTAGTTTTCACTCTGTTAAACTGAAAGAAGAGTGGTTTTGGTAGTTTAAGATACTGGACGGGGACTTGCGAGATATGGGTAATTCCAAACTGTGCCATAAGTTTCCTAGGTTGCCACAAGAAGTCTGCATAACCTCTGTGCTTTCATTCTCTGTGTAAAATAGGAATAATATTTGTGTGCTTACACATCAAGATTTTTGGGGTGGGATTTTGTTAGACGTGGTTTATGCTTAATAGCTATGTTGAGAGTGTAGGAAAAATTGCACCTGACATGTCTGGTGGCAAAAGCATTTGTAAGTACAGTTTTATTGGCAAAAGAGACTTTTGTTATAGTGGGAGTTGGTTTAAACTGAAATGGCTGGAAAAATTAAACAAAATGAGAGAACCCTTTCTTTTGGCATAAGTTCTGTCTCCACCTGGAGATTGCCAGCAAACCTTTTTAACTCTACATAAACACTAACTTTTGTTTATATAGTGTCTAAAACCCAGGAGGTCTTTGTAGTGTAAGGATGCTAATCAAAATGTAGGATCTGTTTAATATTGATAGGGAGGTCTTCAGAAATAGTGTTGGGTGTACTGTCCTGCTATTGAAGTCAGTGGTAAATCACCTGATGACCTCATTGGGTGCTCATTAGGTCAATGCAGAGTGGTGAAGAAAACCATGAACTTTCAATTCAAGGTTATCAGAAGTATGGCCTTGCTGCTCCGCTTCTGAAACTGGGGCAGTACCAAACTTCATGCATGTGGAAACTTGAGCACAGTATTTTCAAAGGTACATTTAAAACCTGCGAGGAAACCCCAGGTACCTGTGCCAGTCTATTAGACCTGGCTTGCTTCTGTCACCTGCAATATAACGGGCTATAGTTTTAAGCAGAACACCTTGTTTGTGTCGCAGATGTCTTATTGGCGCTTGGCTGTTTAACTGATTCCATGACTTTTCTTTTTCTAGGCTGTCCTCTGGCGAGGCAGTAAGAGGCAGTGGAGCTGGCCTCGGCATCGGGAGAGGCTGGACTTCCCGTCTCTCTGTGCTGAATGGCTGCGATGGCGCCCGCTCTCACTGACGCAGCAGCTGAAGCTCACCATATCCGGTTCAAGCTGGCTCCCCCATCCTCAACCTTGTCTCCTGGCAGTGCCGAGAACAACGGCAACGCCAATAACATCCTCCTTACTGCCAACGGCACCAAACGGAAAGCTATTGCAGCAGAGGATTCCAGCTTAGATTTCCGAAACAATCCTACTAAGGAAGAGCTGGGCAAGCTTCAGCCTCTAGTGGCCTCTTATCTCTGTTCGGATGTAACATCTGTTTCTTCAAAAGAGCCTTTGAAGCTGCAAGGAGTCTTCAACAAGCAGACAGTCCTTAAATCTCACCCTCTCTTATCTCAGTCCTTTTTGAAAACAAGTGATCTGTTAGAGTTTTCTTTAGAAAATCTAAAAACAATGAGTTCTAGTGGTCAGCCTCCTCTGCCACAAGCGCCTGTTAATGGCTTAGCCAAGAAATTGGCAAAAAGTACCAATTCAGACCATGAAAACTCCAGTTCACTTAATGGTGGGAAGCGTGCTCCCCTCTCTGCCACCCTCCAAGGTGTTGACTCTAACACCGCTGGGGGGTCTGAATCAGGGGACTTAAAGGTGGGTTTGACCAATTGCACTCTTCCACACAGAAGCCTTGATGCAGAGCACACAACTCCATTTAGCAATAACAGCACTGCAAACAAATCGTCCCTTAATTCCACAGAACAGCAGCGGGTGCTTGAAGGAGGCAGTGGAGAAACCAGGTTGGTGTCTGGTGAGGATGTTCCATCTGATTTTGTCAGCAGCAAATCAGAGGAACAGAAACCTTCTCTGTCAGCTGCTCAATTCAGTACCCTGGACTCTGATATGAGGACCAGGGCACTGCTGCGGCGGCAGGCAGACATTGAAAACCGTGCCCGCAGGCTGCAGAAACGCCTGCAGGTGGTGCAAGCCAAACAGGTAGAGCGACACATCCAGCAACAGCTGGGTGGCTTTTTGGAGAAGACCCTGAGCAAACTGCCAAATTTGGACTCCTTGAGGCATCGTAGCCAGCTGATGCTGACCCGCAAGGCAGAAGCAGCCTTGAGGAAAGCTGCAAGCGAGACAACTACTTCGGAAGGACTAAGCAGCTTCCTAAAGAGTGACTCTATCACAGAAGAACTGGAGAGATTTACAGCCAGTGGGATGGCCTATTTGAGATCCAGTGAGCAAGCATTCGATTCAGATGTTACTGACAGCAGCTCAGGAGGGGAGTCTGACATTGAGGAGGAGGAACTGACCAAAGCAGACGTAGATCAACACCATGTACCATTGTAAGTAAAATGGGAATGTTGCCCAGTTCTACAGAGGGAGGGAGGATGCAGTGAAAGGTGATTAAAGGTGCAGCAGCTGAATTTTGAAGGAAATTATTTGCTTCAATTCCATTTTGTAGAAGGAAGAGGCAGTATTAGAATTGGGAAAGCTTGGCTTGTTGGCATTGCTTCGTCCAGTTAACCCTTGTAGGGATGCAGAAAGACAAGAGTTATATCAGCTTTTAAAATTTATAATGGTTGAACATGGGGCACTGAACTGTGTAACTATGTTTTTTTGGTCTATCTATTCCTCTGCCAGTGTAAGGCTAGCTAAACTACTCTAAACTTGAGAAAACAGTTATTGGTTCAAAAACTGTAAAGCAGGTAGTCTTCTTTGCCCCTACTTCCTACTTCTCCCCCCCCCCCCAAAAAAAAAAAGTGTCCACAGTCTAAGAAATACCTTAAGACTGAACATTCAGTTGCATAATAATGTTAAAGGTCTTTACTTAAAGTGATGTTATCAAGCAGTAGGTTTGGCTAGGGCATCTAGATGAGCTACACAAAAAATCTCTCTCTGATGGCTTGTTCTTGGGGTGAATCTGTGTGTTGAACTGCTCAGGCAGTGGGGATCTCCCTATACATTCAAAGCCAGCGATAGGTAAAATAAGGTCAGCTTGGGGCGGGGGGGTGTCTGACATGAAATTGGATTTTGCAGAATCTAGTCTCTGTCCGTGTGTGTGTGTAATGTGTGCATGTAAAGTTTAGCCCTAACACCTCAGATATGAATGAAGTGTAATTGATGTAGTGCCATCTTCCAGAAGCTGCTCTGAGTTTTGAAACCATAACTTTCAGAGCTGTGAACTTCACTGTTTCCTATTAATCTCATTCAGTGCTATGACATTCTTGTTTAAATTTGCACACACAAAACACCTTCAGAACTGGGAGTATGGGGAGGGAGAGAGGAAAGGTCTTATTTTAACATTTCTGTAACTAAAGGGGATATATTGGTTTTTTGGTTATTTATTAATTTCTAGGTGGATTATTAGACCTTGTGTTTGAGATTTCAGCGTAGAAACTTTATTTTATTAAAGGAACACCATTCTTGCAGAATTTAGATGAGTTAAAGTATTCCTTTATCAGGTCAAGCATCAAATATGCTGTTTGTGCCAGTTGGAGATATGGACATTCTGTTCGGGAAATAAGTCGGATACTGTTGATTTGAAGAAGAGAACTTCATATTTTCTATCCAATACCTTTAATTTCTTGTATGGCAAAAACAGAATTTGGGGGTAGGTGATTTTGGAATACAGGTGGCAAAGACTGGCATCCGAAGAGAGAATTAGTGAAATTCTCATTTCTGGGTCTTGTTATTACTAGTGTGAGTCGCATAGCTAAGCTCTTCAATCTCCTGAGGTTTAGAAAATTGTAGAAATTCAGCAACTTTAGTGCTCCATAGGAGGCATTCTTGAAATACTAATTCTTGGAAAAGGTGGAGAGTATGTATGTGTGCTTGCATTGGGTCCAGGTTCTCCAGACCTGTCAAGGTTTGTGCATGCGAGCATTCAGGAATGAAGTCTTCAGGCTCTGGAAGAGTCAACATAATCCATACAGATACCATAACTGAGTGGTACAAAAACGCCAGAGGCTGTCAGGCAGTGCTATACTGGCATGCTGTGTTTACCTTGCACATGCTGTTGCCTAAACTGGAGGTAGCAGAGCAGCATTACTTTTGTGCTACGCACAAAGGAAAGCTAGCTTGCTTTGTACACAATAATTGAGAAGTTTAGATTCACCTTGAGTTCCCGTGTGCTTGGGCCCCATTGGGAAGTGAGGTTTGGCAACACTGTGGGGATGGTGGTCCAGTGATGGTACCCATGGTCCTTTTAGCCTCTTTCGATGTACAGGTATGGATGACTGCATCTCTAAGCATCTTCTGGGATGTCATCCCTCTTAGTATCGTTAGGGTCTGCTGCCTCCCGTAATACAATTGGGTTAGTCCCATTTTTTTCCTTCCACACGGCATTATGTCTTGACTCAATCCATGGCAAAGGATTTTCTTTCTAAAATAAGCCACCAAAATGTCAGTGTTTTGAAATGTCTCTGAATATAGTTGGTTCTTGTAGTTTGCTGAATCTACTTAATGGAGACCAGTATATGAGGAATCTTACCCTGTCTTCTGTAAACTCAGTCATAGGTCGTGTGCATTTTCCAGTAAGTCTACGGTGTAGATTTTTTTTATAATATATCTCTATATCTATATGCACACATTTTTTCTTTCATTTTTCACATGTCTAGCCCTTGAGACTGGACTTGGGTACCTTTTTACCAAGAAAAGATATTGAAGGAAATCAAATCTTTCTTGACAAAGGCAGCTGTGGATCTTGTCCCTCCATACAAAACAGAAGTTGCTTTTTCTAGGTACTTTCTAATAATGTGATTCTCCTAGGACCTTCTTTAATTAGTATCTCATCAATTTAAAATATAAGATGGATCACCTTAAAAGACTTTCCTAGAGGCAGAGCGCAGAAGGCAATCATGTTAGGACCTTCCTCTAGCTGATGTCAAGCAATCAAGGAAGCAGCCATGCCAACTTCTTGGGCTGGTGATAAGTCAATGCATTTTCATAACATATACTTGACTGTAGTCATAACCTGCCTGTATGTTCTGGGAATGTGCATGTTTCTTTGCTTGGTTAATGGGCTGGTCCAGAGATACCACTGGAGTATGCCAGAAGATCAGATCATGTCACAACCAGCCTTTTGGAACTGCAAGGGTTCATGATAACCTGAAGTCCGGAGTTATTTATTCCCTGCAGACAATTGGAGTGTTTATGGTGCTTGATTATGATTTGTGTGAGCTATGTCTTCCTACCTCTGTGTAGATCATTTCACTCAGATTAGGGAAACCTGAGAGGTGCAAAGGTCCATAAGTTCACAGATCCCATAACCAACCACTCACTGCACGTGACATTCAAATTGAAGTGCAAGTCCCTATGGCTCTTACATTTTGTCAAGAGGGTGGTTGGTTTTGGGGCATTTCTGATTGATGGCACTCTAGAAAAATGTCCAAATGGGATTTGCAGACATACCCCTTTCAAGCTAGTGACCAGTCAAGCTTTACCTACCTCTTGTAGGGAAAAAGCACCAGGTAGAAATACTTCATGTTTGCTGAATAAATCTGTTCAAGAACAATAAAATGTTAATAGTATTGAAGTGATTGTCTTCTTTTTATCTGAAGGACCGTCTAGAAATATGTGAATCTAGAATGGGTGGGCAATTATTTTGGGTAGAGGGCCGTTTACTGAGTTTTGGCAAGCCAACAAGGGCTGCATGATAAGCAGCTAGGGGCAGATAAATATTCATTTTCTAAATTTTTTTAGAGGCCCCATGGGCCAGATAGAATGGCTTGGTAGGCCACATCCAGCAGCTGCATTTTGCCCACCCCCGATCTAGAAGATGGTTTTGATTTGGATGAATAACAAGACCACCCATAAGCTACCTAAACAAGTAGAGAGCTCTGGAGTCGCACTTTCTATGTTGGGAAGAGCTGCAGGTGTAGGTGAGACTCCAGAAGGCATTCCTAATTGCCATATATCTACTAGGGAAAGAGCTGATTCATGATGCCTTCATTTTGGCAAGAGGACTGTCAGTTAAGTTTTGCTGTACTAGCATGATCTTCAAGGAAAAAAAAAACCTATCTACCTCTGTACTGACCAAGCTGGGCAAAACCATGTATGGTTTTGTACATGGTTATAGATAGGGAGCTACTTCGTTGTTTTCACAGACAATTGTGGATTTTGCACAAACTACCCAAAAAATCCCGTTCTTGCTGCTGGGAGGGGAAGGTGCTAGTTGGCAGAGCAGCATGAAGGGCAGCGGACAAGATGATGTCTGCCCCTTGCACCTCCTCTCCCTGCCAGTCTGCACTGAGGAGCAGTGTGGCACAAAGGGCAGCCAAGAGTCAAGATGATGGCCACTAAGGCTGTGCAAAGCTTTGGTAGTCAGTTTGATTCAGAAGAGATTTGGCCTGATTCAGAGACCAAATCTCCAGACTGAACCAGGAGACCAGTTAAAAGCTCCAAATTGATTTGGAGCATCCGAATCAATTCGGCCATAGACTAAACAGGCAGCTGATACACTTACCAGCTGGAGGCAGCTGTGTCAGCTGCCTGTTTAGTCTATGGCTGAATCTCCGAAGTGGCACCAAGTCTTTTGGATACGATTCAGCTGAATTGAATTGGGATAGCGATTCAGATCTCTGAATCAAGTTGCTGTCCTCTGAATGGTTCAAAAATGAAGTGAATACTTGCCACTTCATACAAGCCTAGTGGCCAACCCCTTATCCCTCCTCCCCCCCATCTCTCTGCCAATCAAGTGCCAAGGGGTGGGGCCACCAGAAAATACCAGCAAAATTGGCTCTGCACCATGAGCAGCCTGTAAAACTGTTTGTCTCACCTCAATTTTAAGTAGGTCCCTAATTATAGATGGTAAAACCGTATCCCATTAGGCTGATAGTTGCTGTGCGTGATCACTTAGAAAAAAGGCCCCTTCCAAAAGACAACATTGAAATGTTGCGTTCTGCCCTTGTGGCTCCTGCATGGTGCAACTTTCTAGGTATGGTATCTAAGCCACCCTAGTATTTTTAGAAATTGTCTGCTAAAAGGTCTTGTACTTTTAAATGTAGTTTGTTCTGTAACAGGCATGCTTTTAAATCTGCTTTTACATGCCTTGCAAAAAGATGCAACTTTTTCAGTTGTTTTGTGTTCAGCTATGAGTTAACTATGCTAGGTTTCATTTAGTTATTTGATTAGCTCATGAGCAAAAATTATATGGTATTAGGCTTGAAAGACCTCCTGTTTCCCCAGTTAGAAATCCCTGTTTTGTCTAATGTGATTTCTACAAAAGGAAGGCTCCTTTTGCATTGGAAAGTGCAATTTAATTAATTTATTTTATTTTTTGGATTGCATACACTTCCTTGTTAGAAAGGTTATAGTTTGTTTTAGTGGCAGTTATTTCTGTTTGTAGAAAGCAGATTTCAGTTTCTAATGACTAATTTATCTCAACACATTTTACACAGATTAGGGCTATTTTCTATTCCATTTAGAACCCTGCTCCTCTGGCACACGTTATCAGTAGTCTGTTTGAGGAAACTGATGCAAAGAAAAGTGACCTGTCACAGCAAGTCAGTAGCAAAGTAGAACTAAATCTTGATTCCTCTTCCAACATGTTCTCTCTGGAACATGCTATCTTGTGTTTCACAGCTGGTGGGCGTTTCTCTCCAAGTGGTGGTGGAATTCCTTTTTAAATGAGCTTGTTTACTTACCAGTCCTATTCTTCCAGCTTGAATTTCCATCTTAAAAGAGGAATCTTTGGACATATGATACATCAAAGATCCTTTTGGGTAGTAGATGGGTACAGTGCACCAGTCTACTTGGAGTGACTAAAGGCTTTACAATTCCACTTCTTCCTCAAGGATCAAGTTCCCTGAGCAGTAATGTTACCCAGGAGACTGTAGCTAAAGCATTAATAGCAGTTCTCATAGCTATATCTTCCTGGGATTGCAATTAAAATGTATCCCTTATTAGAGAAACACTGATGCATCAGTCCAATATCAGATCAGTACCTATATAAAGAAAACTACTAGATCAGACATTGACTGGATAGGGCCGATAAATGCCCATGCTGCATGCAGCTACAGTGCAGCACTTGGGCAGTGAGAAGCACAGAGAGCTGCTTCCAGCTGGTAAGTTTTGTTGTGGTGGAAGGGGCATGGGGGTGGTTGATTCTCCACCCCCCCCCCCCATGGTGAGAGAAGGGGTGGGGGCAGAAGTTGGCACTGCCTGGTGGGGCGGGCATGGGATAGAGCTGTGGCTCATTGGGGGGGGCTGCTGCTGCCGCCGCTGCTTGAACTGGGGCGGGGCTGCAGCCAGAGCTCTTCTCAGCAGGAGTGGGGCTTGGAGCGGGCACTAATGGCACTGGGAGGATGCTGCATCCACCCCAAATTTTGCCATAGCTCGACTCCCAGTGCCACTGCTGTCACACACCCGTAAAGTGTGGCCTGGCTCTTCCCAGCACAAATGGAGGTGGCACATGGAGCTGGGCTGCCCTGAGTGGCTAGCGATGGCAGTGCTGGGAGTGGAGTGGAGCTGCAGTGAAATTTGGGTGGCTGCAGCATCCCCCTCAGTGCCACCAACGCCTGGTCTGAGCCCAGCCCCAGTCAAGAAGAGCCCAGTGTGGCTGCTGCCTGCCCTGTGCAGATTCCCCGCCCCCCCCACCGCCCTCCTGGAGCGCAAGCTGTGACAGGAGCTACCTGAACACCCCCCAGGAGCTGCAGCTCCCTTGTGCATCCCGTGGCCTGCCTGGGCAGTACCTATCCATGCCCCCTCCCTTGCTGTGGGGGGCATTGATCTATCCCGCCCTTCCATCACAACACACTTACCACCTGGAGGCATCTATATTGGAAATTGGTATCGGTCGATATGCCTCCTTAAATATCAGCCCCCAAAATCTCTATTGGTGCACGCCTACTTATTATCTGAAGCAGGACAGCTTTCATTGCCAGCCTTAAGGTGTACTCCAAAACTGACAGAAAAATCTTTCTGGTTTTGTAAAGTTTTTAAGTCCTAGGGTAGAAACAGATATTGCCTTTTATTGCATGAAGGCAAACAAAGAAATGTCTGTGCCCTTTGTGCCACAAATGCCTGTTATAAGTGGTAATAATTTGTACCACTCCTTAGCGGTGGATGTCTGTTTCCTTTGTGTCGGAGAGCCTCCGCAGCCTGGAGCTGCCTACGCTCTCCAGCTGCCCCCAGGAGGTGCTCTGGAGGCCTAAGGGGTGGGATCCTGTGCACGCACTGAATTCCTGAGCAGGGCTGGGCACCCTCAAGCCTCAAGAGCACCTGCCTGGCTTTCTTTCTTACAGATGTGTTGTCTGAGGAATCTTTGGGCACATCTCTAAACAGGGAAAGATGGGGTTTCCCTACTTAGAGATGTACCCTGACATTTCCTAGGGCACATCTTTCTAAGAGAGCAAAGCCAGACAGGTGCTCTGGGGGCTTGTGACCCAATCCTGTGCTGGAATTCCCAGGACATGCAGGACTGGGACCCTTAACCACTGGCCAAATGTTGCTTGATATCCCACAGCATCAATGGATAGAACAACAGGCATTGTGTTTTCCCCAGTCGGGTGGGTCACAACTTCATTTGGCAACATCTGTTTCTAACTCTAGTTACCTGTTCTTTAGTTTTGAAATGATTTCTTGGTCTGTAAATTATTACATATATATTCCCTGTCTGGAATAATGGGCTGCTCTCTTATTTTCCCTTTTTATATTCTTCATGTAAAAACTTATGTATGCTATGTGTGTGTGGTCTCCTGTTTTTTCTTTCTTCCCCTCCATCCTATTTCTTAATGTTCTGAGCCTTTGAGTCTGAATTAGACCTAGAAACCTTGTACTTGGCTTGTATTGAAAATCTGAAAATCCTAGAAGGTATTCTCAGAAAAGCAAAATGTTAAGTCATAGTCTTCCCCCCTCCTTTTCCACAAATCATCCCAGGCTTGTATGCTTCAAGTAATAATTTAAAATTACACAAGTCTTTTCACCTTTTATAAAGGCTGGTTTGAAGCAAAGGTACTGGAATCTCCTTATTTTGGCTTGTACAAAATGCCTATTTGAGTACTGCTAAACTCCTCCTACTGGCTGTGATCTCAAATGTGAGAACTGACTTATAAACGATAATAACATTGCTGTGAAAATGACCTTTGGGAAGATCATGTTTATGGCTCTCCTGTGCCACTTTGGGGTATTTTTGGCGAGTGATGCATTATTTCATTTATACTTTCCAAAAATGTTTTTAAGCATGAATGGAAGACCTGGTAAGGAGTTGCCTATTCAAAAATTATTTTAAACTCTAAAGATGTGCTGCTGTTCTGTCTGGCTGAGGCCCACCTGTTTGAATCAGCAGGCCAGTTTTACAGCTTTCAGAAATCTGAACAAAATTTGATACATAGAACTTCTTGGATTCTGTTCCCTTTTAAGAAATTGTGAAACTGCACTGTGCCACATGAAGAGCCTTGCATATCTTTTATCATATTTTATTTGTGGATAGTGGCAGATGTACTGTCATGTTCAGTTCCCTATGTGAATTGTGAGTACCTTTTTTGTAATTTTATTTGTTTGTTAAAGTGATCTGGTATACTAACATGCTTTGTAGCTACATTCCAAGCTTTGCTGGTTTCAGCCAGATCAGGAAACTGCCGAGGAGCTTCTTGTTTCTTATTCCTCTATGGTAGCTTTCTGTTATCCAGATGATCTGTCAAGCATTGATATGCACTTGAGTACATTAGAGAAAAGTGGTCTATAGTGAGACAAAAGAGAAAGAGGGTCCACTCTGTTGCTTTTGAGAAGTCTTTGACATTGCCATCTGGCATGGTCTGGGGTTTTCTTTTAACTACAGGTAAGAATAGTATTCAGATACGGCTACCCTGAATGGGATTCCTGAGTCCTCCTACCTTGGGTGAAGGCGTTTATGTTGTTTTGTTTTAAGTTAAAGGGGACAATGATGATGTTTCATTTAATAATAAATGGTTCTACTTTTGTGGTATACAACAATGCAAGTAAAAATGTTTGTCTTCATTGCTCAACCTGAGATGCATAAAGTAAGGTTTCTTTACTTTAAAATATCAAAGTTATGCTAAATACACCCAGTGTTTGCTATTTATTTGCGATTATTCTTTTGTAAGTTTTATATAGACTAAAATCCACCACAAATAAAATAAGCAATATAGTATTGAGAGCCATTTCCATTGTAAAAGTACAAGACAGTTATTGATGGATGTATTTTGGACATTATAATTCAACCTGGATAAATCTCCACATTATAACCTCCTTTTTCCTCTCTCATGGAGCGGGGGAGGGAGGTTTTAGTTTATACATTAGTGTTACTGTTTTACCATCCCAAAGACTTTACAGTGTTGTATTTAATCACAATATACCATGTGAGGTATTTTACCTCCAGTGTGTCCTGCCCTTGTGTCCTTATTTGTTAAATATAGATTTCCTGGCTCCTCAGTTTGGGTACTAACTTGGCATTCAAGAGTAACAAGTTTTTCCAGTGGTTTTTAGTCCAGTTTTTGGAATAGTTTTCCCATGGAAAAAAATGGTTTTTATTCTTATGGAATATGCAGTTGAAAAATGAAACTTAAGAGGATATAATTTGTCCTTTGGGCTTGCTAGTTGCTTGCCCTTTTAAAAAAAAAAAAAAAAAAAAAAAAAATCATAGGTACTTATACAAAATGAGCAACAGCCTCAGGGTATTCAGCAAGCTGTTGGGTTCAAAAACCCTTTGTCAGGCTAAGGAAGTTTTAGCAGTTGGTGTGTGCTCTTCCTGGATGGAATGAAAAGTAAAGTAGTTTAATGTTAGTAACTTTTCCTTTTGCCTTCTAGGAACGACTTGACTACGGTTTCCTTATTTGTATCCCTTCTCACCGCCAAGGTGAGACTCCAGATACATGGGTGGAATTCAGTAATGAATTTAATGAGGCACATGCATTTGAGAAGTAGATACCTGAAAGTATCTGACTCCTGTTATAATAGTAGGCTTTTGTTTTGCCACGCTCCTTTCCTTTATGTAGTCGTCTCATGGTATTCTTTTGCTGCGTCTTCCTCATCCTTCCTTTTTGGTCTTCAGTTCTGCACGTGATATGGACATGCTGCACTCCGCAGCCCGTGGCCTGTGTCAGGGCTGTCCAGCTTCTGAGTGACTGGGGCAGAAAGCGGAAGCTGGGAGAGGGAGCTCCAAGACTCTGGATGCTGTTGCAGCCAGAGATTGGGAGGATGAGGGGGACTGCAGCTGGGAGGGAAGCCTAGAGGTCACAACTTATCCTCTCATAGAGTTCCAGTTGGCAGCTCTGGCCTATGTGAAGAGTGGTATTGTATAGGGGAGACTAGTAGAGGTATGAGACTAAGCAGCAGGGTAGATGGATAAGCAGAAATCCAAAGGAGCTTGACTTCTGTTTCTTCCTGACAGGAGGCTTTAAAAAATATATATAGGGGAGTGATATTGTTAAAGCACTGAATGTAGTGTTGGTGAATAGGAAAAAAGAGATGCAAATAAGCTGAAAAAAAAAAGAACAATTGAAGTAGAGTAAAAGAAAAAGCAAGAGAAGGCACAGTCAGAGCTGTTGATTTGCTTGTTGATACCAGTTGGATACTGCTGTGCACACTGAACATATTGGGATACCAGGGTGATGGTGAAATCTGGCCTACTTAACCTGCTGGAGTGTTGAAAGCCCCATACTCTCTTGATGATTAAGCCAAACCTCTTGCTAATACCATAGGAAAGGTTTTTATATATGTAGTGAATGTATCCTGAGGGAATGTTATTCAGGGAACAAATTGTACGTGAATAGCAAACTCACAAGTACTGAATCTGTTTTGGGTTTTTGTTGTGGTTTTTTATCTGAGGACCATGTTGACAGCCTAATGAGAGCTATAGGACTGCTCTGTTTGTATACCAAGGTAAACTTTTATAAGTGAATAGAAGTTGCTTGCTGGTTACACTAGCAGTAACCTGAGTTTTCTTTCTTCTTTTTTTATTATTTTATTCCTCATAACATTGGGTTCTACAAGCAAAGCAAGGCTCTAGTCCATATTTTAGATGGTCTGTAAGAGAGGGCTGTTGTAAATACACATCTTTGGAATGCAGGATCTGCCATAGGCACCGTAAGTGGCAAGAATTAACTTTTTTAAAGTGCGTGAAGGATATCCTTTAGGAAAAAGTGTTGGAGCTTATTTTTTCTCTCCAGCATATCATGCTAAGTTGTAATACTTTATCCAGGAGAAAGTGGTCTCGGTTTTATTTTTGTTTTACTATACCAACGTTGGAGTATGGGGAGATAGGTCATTATAAGTCCTACTAAAATCAGTGCTTACAACTTTTTTTTTTTTTTT
>NW_017728943.1:2833051-2842067 GCF_001723895.1 Crocodylus porosus | reverse complement strand
ATTTGAAGACTTTAACTTTTTATTTTTTAAATTTTAAAGACCAATTTGACGCATTGCTCATAGATTTAATAAAATGTTTTGCTTAAACAAGCATTTTTTTCTCTGACCTCTGTGTTCACTTAAGTAACTTACAGTTACCTTACAGTCATGGTGATGGGTGCCGAGAGAGGTCCAGCATAGATGAATGTTCTTCTTTGTATTTCCTACTTGTACTAGAATAAATACAAGAATTATGCATTGTGGGATGTGAACTTATGGTAGCAGTGTAAGGTGATGCATTAAATGGAGAAGGGTGGCTAAGTGTTTGTATAGAATAGTAAATGGTGAGAAGACAACAGATTTGTTCTGCTCTTCAGGCCTTAATTACACTGCCCATGTTATGGGGTAGTGGTATTTTCAGTGATCTGCCTCAGGCAGGCTGTATGAATGCTGAGGCTGGGTTTAATTTAAACTCCTGGGGGAAACATGTCTTCCAGATAGGTTTGCAGGATTGCTGTAGCAACCACCATTTCTGTTTTTTGCAGCTAGCTGTTCTGATTAAGCTATTCTGGAGGTGGTGTATGTAGTGTTTTGTTCCAGTGCTCTTCAGCTAGTTGCTGGGTAGTAGAGTTTGGGGTTTTTTTGCCTGAGCCATTTTGTACATGGTACTACTTTTTTACATAAGTGGTAACTGAATTCTGCACTTAATGTAGGTAGTTCTTGTAATGGAAGACTGCAGGAATTTACTTCTGTTTGATTCTTTTGCCTCTTTAAAACGAATAAGCCTATTCTGTTTTGCTTGAGTGTATGATTTGAATTGATGATATGGAAGCAGAATCTCTGCTCTCTGAAGTGTTTCATTCCCTCGCACCAACATTATAAATGTTTATAAATACAATTGGAACTTTTGAAACATGCCATTTCATGCCATGTGCATGTTCGTCTTGTATAGCCTGGTTAATTACTTTCTCTATTGTCTGTTGTTTAGATGCCTGTGAGAGGGTTTGCAAGAAGCAAGGGCTTCTTTGGTGGTGGTTGTTGGGTGCAGGTTTTTTTGTGTTTTTGTTGTTGTTGTTTGTTTTTGTGTTTGTTTTATTGCACCAGAGGTATAATTTGAAGAGGTGTTAGACGAGCTTTAAGATGAGCTTACTCCCATTTCATTTGACTGAAATACGACATCTTAGCCGCATGTAATTTCAGGTGTCTCCTCTCTTACAGTGGTGTTTAGAGGGGTATATAAGATTGTAAGATTGTGGGGTGTGGGCTTTTTGAGGCTAGTATGGCTGTTTAACACCGTCTCAGTGAAGCTTGGCAGAGATTCAGTGTAACTTGTGAATAGATTTTTGGAATTAAAATGGACTTGCTATGAGCTTGCTCTGTAAAATGCACCATTAGTAAAAATGCTCCTTTTTAACTGAATACACTAATCCACTGGTGAATGTGGGTTTTGTTTTGGTTTCTGTATCTTTAAGACATCTGGCCACCAAACTCCCCAGGTCTGTCTCATCTTTTTTGGTAATCTTTATACAGCAGAGTTGCAGTTTCCTAGTTGTGACATTTCAGTAGTTACCATAGCAACAAATAAGAATGTTATTAAAAAACAAGTTACAGTGGCCTTTTTACTTTTCATTTCAGTATTAATTGAAAGAAATGTAAATTGGGAATAAGTGTAATAGGTTTTTCTGTTAGGAGTAGGGAAACTAATAAGTTAGATAAATAAGTTATTTAGTGCAGACTTTCAGTGTAGTGGATTCATCTTTTCTGTTTGCTGTTCTAGCAAAGATGAGGAAAATTCTCTCTTCCTCAAATGTTCAGTTGCAGTGTTAAAAGGGAAATGATGACAGGATTTTGGTTTTTTTTGTTTGTTTGTTTTTTAAATAAGGGAGTTGTTGCATGTTCATTTGAAATCTTTGGCCATTTATTTTTATAGTATGGTTTATGCTATGATAGACTTCTGTTGCTGCTCTTCTCGCTTGGTCTTAAGGGCTGGGTAAAAGCTAACAAAAACCTTCTTATCGAGATCTGGAAGACCTCTTTAACCTAGCCCACTGGCATTTTGCTTAGAAAGAGATCAGCTGTTTGTTATAGTAGGGCATACTAAAGACATGGTCTGTACTGAGTTTTTGTTAACAGGATTTATAGAAAGCTTGACTGGGTTAAAAATTGAACAATTCAATTTTAAAATCTTTGGAATGGAACAGCCTGTACAGCTTTTACAGGCAATCTACATTTAGTGATCCCCCGTGGTTGTAACTTAATGACAGATATTGAGCTTTTGCTGCTTTAGTCCTGGCAATGCTACATTGCATTATCAAATCCAATCTGGAGCTGGGTAAGAGAACCTAGATTTTTATGTAGAAACTGTCTCACACAGTTGTAAAGAATATTTCCTACTGAAACAGGATTAGAGATGTGTGTGTGCAGGCTTGTTAAATGGTTTGACTTGAAACAACCCTGGCTGACTCTTAATTTTTTTTGCCCTGTGGTATTGAAATAGTGGTATTTAAAACTGGACCAGATCATTTGCCCACCTAGTATGTCTGGTGTCCTCCTCTTTAGAAGGCGAGATATGAAACCAATAATGGACAACTCTGGAATAAATGATCCTACAGTAAGTCATCTAACAGAGGTTGATTTATGCTCAAAATGAGTATCTAAATCCTTTCTTTTTATGTATTGTCTTTGTAGCTTGCTTTTAATATCCATTTAAATTGGAAATGTCAGGCCCATGACCTTTGGGTCAATCCAGCTTGTAGAGGTGGGTCATCTGCTAGCTTAATCTACAGAGCTGCTGGAGCTGCTTTTTCAGTGCAGCTCTAAAACCTAGGGAATTACTGTTGCTCATTTTCTCTTCCTCCCACAAATACTGGGGCTTCTAGCCTCCCTGGGCTACTAAAGTTGGCAGTAGAGGAAATGTGGGGAGTGAGTGGCAGTGGTGTTTAACTCCTTGGATTCTCGAGCCACAGTGAAACTATTTATCCTAGAAGGCATTAATTCCTACAGCTGTTTGCAGGGTGTCTGGCCTACAGGAAACTCTGGATCTGGCCAGGAAGGCCAAACAAATTTGACACCCCCAGTTGAAATGTTCGATGCTTTGAGGTCTTGGCCTTATTGATTTTGATGGTGCCATTTCTGTTGCAAGTGGTGAGGTTTGTTTTTTTTTGGTTTTGTTTTTGTTTGTTTTTTTTAAGTGGCTTATGCTTTGACCCTGGGAATGGGTTATACCTTTTATACCCTAGAGCAGCAGTTTGCAACCCTTTTTTTTTTTTTTTTTGAGACCCACTGCTGGGAGCAGAGTGTGGCAGTGGTGGTGGCCTGGGGAGTGTGGGAACGCCCAGCGCATGGTGTGGCTAGTCCTTTTGTATGCAATGCCACCAGCATTGGCCCCCACAACCCTCATTTGGGTCATGACCAAGGTTGGGAACCGCTGCCCAAGAGTCGTACAAAAAGTCACGCATTTCCATTCTATTCCTTCTTGCTGCTTTGAATCCTAACATTTTGTTTGTTTTTTATGCAGGCACTCTCTAGAAAGCAGAGGCTTCAGAAGGTGCTGTAAAGTTTTGAGGGTTGGATGTAATTGGTCAAAATGATTGAGAAGAATGTTAACATACTTGAGGAAATGTGATTGATATGGAGATGTATATAATTTGCATCCCTTTAAGAACTGCCTGGTATAACCTGGAGTATAATATTAGTTGCTAATAGCATGGACTGGTGAGTTTGTTCTCATGACTGTTACGATGCACTGGACTTGATGTTTTATGTGCATCATCCTTTGGATGCTGCCACTCAAATTCAGGGCACCCTTAAGTAAGTGTACTGTCCCTGCCTTTGAATTTTACACTCTAGGAGACTATGGATGGGGGAAAAGAGGTACGCCACTTGAAGTTGCTGTGGGCATTATGTCAGTGTTTTGTGCATTAACTTTGTGATACAAAAACTGTAGAGCCTTTTTGGTAAGGTTAGGTCCTTGAAGGGATTGTTGCAACAAGACTGCAAAAGTAAGAGCATAGAGAAGTGTAATAGCATAATGGACTATTAGCAGGTCTCAGAGGTTGAAGATGTGGACCAACAATCCTTGGAAGTGTAGCATAGGACTGTCCAATTGGCAGCCTGTGTGCTGCACATGTCTTGCAAGAAGCTAATTTGCGGCCCCCAGTCACTTGACTGAACCACCACTCCCTCTGTCGTTCTGGCTGAAACAGCAGTCAGTTTCTGGGCTCCAAGCCCCTACCTCTGCCCCAGGGGGCAGGGCCTTGTGGCAGTGCAGGGAGCTGAGGATGAGCCTAAGCATGTGCAGTACAGCATTGAGAGCAAGGGTTGGAGGAGTCATGAGTGGACAGTGTAGCAGTGCGGGAGTTTGGTACATAGTGCAGTGGTAGGGAAGGGTATTGTATCAGTGGAAGTGGTACAGGTATGCCGTAGGGGTTGGGCATCTGTGGTTTGTGAGGCTTGGGCGGGGGTGGGGGCCAGATTGCTCAGGTGCAGCCTTTCGGGCATGTGCCCCTGCTGGCTGTGGCCAGTGGGGTTCTGTGGCCTTTGGCTTGGAAATTGGATAGCCCTAATGTAGCAGATGAGGAAGAAAAAGTCCTAGATCCATGTATCAAAGTTGAGTGAATCTTGGGAAACCAGTAGGGTGCTCCCCAACTTGGAGTGTCAAAGTGCAGGTCGGTGGACTGGTTCCTTCTGGGTCTGGTGAGGGAGGGCTTGGAAAGCCCTGAATCTTGCCCTAGGTGGTTTCTGTTATAATGGATAATGACCTCTTTTGAAAAGAATTCTGATTAGACAAATGGCCTCCTGAAGGTGTACATTGTAAATGGAGGGCATTCTTACACATGAAGAAAGAGACTAACAACATTTTATGATTAATTATCTTTCTTCCTTTGGTGACCAAAATCAGGAACAATTTTCCACCCCTTTTCCCTGTCTGTCACATTTCCAAAGTGTGGTTATTGGGAGATAGAGGGGTGTTCAAAATTCAGAAGGCTCATTCTGTAACAGTAGGAACAGCAGAAAATAACTTGGATAAACTCTAATGATATTAGGTAGTCTTTTAATGCTTTACCTATCATTTCCCATTTCAAGATGAATAAAACTGATACAAGGTTTATTTTTAAATGTTACTATTAAATGCAGACCTGTTGGCCCTTGAAAGCTGTCTTTGAAAAATCATAGGTGAATATCAAAGGTTTATATTTTTGTTTTCCTCATGGCCTGTGCCACTTTAAAAGCAGTTGCTCAACCATTTGAGTTGTAGCCAGCCACTCGAAGAAAATGCTACAGCATGATTACTCATCGTGCTTACAGAAGACTTTCCATAACTAGCCCTTTGGTACTTATTGCCCATGTCCAGCAGCAAAGAAAAAAAATAAGTCCAAAATCAGTAATAAATAAACTCTGTGTATTTGAACTAATAAATAACTTTTATACATCTTGTGGGAGGTCTTCCAACTGAGGATCTCAAAGCACCTTTGAAGAATGTGTTTTTAACTATTGTCTTAACTTCTAGTATTATTGGATTTTGAAATTGGCTTATCCTTTTACAAGGTAATTTTGAAAGGAACGTTTTGCTTACAGTTTGGATTATTTTTCAGTGGTTTTCTCACTCATGTCAGCTACTGTCTGAATTCTTACAGACTAAAATTATATAATCTCTCTTTCTTGTTATGGTTGTTACCTGTCTGCATTTTTATTTTATTTTATTTTTGCTTGGGTAGTAAATCCATCAAACGTGCCTTTCATATAAACCCCTCTGTTGATTTGTTGTATGTAATAGCTTGGGTATTGGTATAGAAATATCCCAGAATTCTTAGAATTCATAATGTAATGTGTATATATCTTGATATATTACACTTCTAAAACCAGATGACTAGTCTGCTCAGGAGTAATTAACAGTATGGCTGACCTTCAGTTGCACTTCTCTGAGTTTGCATGTATGTTTGTTTTATCAAACAGAGGTATTGACTTTAATTATCTTGTCCTTGTCTGTGCCTGAGCAAGTGAGTTTGAGTCTTGAGTTAAGACATTCATCTACAAGAAATAAAAATCTGATTTACTTATGCCTTTTATGATGTTTATATTAAGGCTTGGTGAGAACTCCTTTTTAGTCTGAATGGAGGTCTGCTCTGTGTGTGTGTGCATGTGTATGAGCATGTATACATCTCTATATGGCTTGCCTTTTCCATTTTGCTCTGCTGTTGTTGGAGGAGGATAAGCATGACTGTGCTTAACAAATTCTGTAATTACTTCTTTTTAAGGACTCAGCTACTCTCTCTTCCAAGAATGAGTCAGGGTTTCAGGCCAGTACAAATTTTACTTACACCATCTTTAAAATGGCTGTTGTTGCATTTTTCTCTCACTCTCTTTTTTTCCCTTGATTTGAATTGCTTATATCTGTTGTTATTGCTTAATAACAGGCATCTCAAGATCTGGTGGAGCTTTGGTGCCTTAACTATGTACAGCACAGATGTCTAACTCATCCAGCCTTGTGGGCCAGGTGTGGGGCACGGATTTACCTGTGCAGTAGATCAGGCTCCTCTCCCCTCCCACAACACATGCAGTGCCTGCTGCAGCTGGTCTGGGACTTATGCAGTGGAGTGGCCAGAATGGGCACCAAATGTGGCACAGTTCAGTTGGGAACATGTTGCATGGATCCCAAACTAGAGTGCACACCCTGCATCCAGCGCCTGCCCAGGCTGGACTGTGCCGTGTGTGGTGCCTGCTCTGGGAACCATACTGTGCACAGTACCTGCTCCAGGTAGTCCAGAACCTGGGAACCTGGGCTGTGTATGGAGCTTGCAGGTGCAGCATGGCTCCTGGACTGGCTGGAGTGGGTACAGATTGCAGTCCCAGAGCTGCCAGGCATTGTGTGCAATGTGTACCATACCCATGTGGATCTACTCGGACCCAGGGGCAGGACGAGGGGGCTGGATGGTGGGGTTCTGCAGACTGGATCTGGCCCAAGGGCTGCATGTTTGACACCCCCAATGTACAGTATAAAATAGAACTCTGTTGCCAAAGGATTTTAATAAATGCTATTTGGTATCTTTCAGTGTTCAAAGCTTCTTTCTTTTTCTTTTTTGTCTTAATGTCAAAATGTGTCTAATATTCAGCTTGGTAGTAAATGTGGACATGTGTTAACTTATTTACTGTATTTTTACTCTGCCAGGGCAGTATTCTTCCCCAACTTCTGTTCAAAGCAACCAAAATTGAGGTGGACGTTTGTGTAGTAGAACAGTATGCTAGATGGTGATGTGGCCACCACTTCCATGCATGCAGAGGGCTTGTCAGATACCTTGCCTTAGCTATGTGAAAGCATGCATTTCCCAGCTTATTCTGTTCTGTCTAGTTGTAATAGTTCTGTTGGACAGTCTTTAACTTCTCAGAAGGCTCACAGTGGTGTTTTACAGCATTACAGCCTTAGAAGTGGCCCTGTAATCTTTGAACAGAAAGCAGTAGAAGGTGCTTTCTCATCAAATGTCATCACCCCTTGTCTTGCAGTAAATCTTTCCTAGGAATTGTTTGCCATTTTATTCAGAGACCTTGAGCGCTCATAATGCCATCTGTATAATACCTTGTCCCCCCAAGTAACAGAAAGACTGCCTCAAAATAATTTATGCATTTAAAATATGAGTGCCTTTTACTGCTAATGCTGGAGGTTTTGGGTAAAGATCAAAGCACAGGAAAATGAAGTAATGGGTTTAGTTGGAGCTCTTAAACATCTCACTGCCAGGAGACTTCAGTGTACCTAGGTGAGGCTGTGTTCTAGTAGTTGCCAGCTTCATTGTAGATGAGACTTAAGAACTTAAATAAATTAACATTAGTCCATAAATAGAAAAAGCTGTAAAAATATTTTTTTTCTTGGCATTTCTGAAGACATGGAACAGCATTGTAGACGTAGCTTGTTTTTTACCCAGAACTCTTCCACAAAGCTGGAGAGAGCTGTGATTGGTGGACCATGCATCCCTGTAACATAGCTAATACGAAGATAATACTTCCCAGAATCTTCATAGTGTGATTACCTATTTGCTTCCAATACCCTGTGTCTGATCTAGGAGATTAGGAAAGTTTAGGAAGTCTATTGTATGGGCTAGAAATGCAACTGTCCTTTCAGCTGGATGCTCTATAAAGTTCTGCAGTACTCTTTAATAATTTTGTGGCTTTCAGGTATGCAAGGACCACACTAAAATGTTTGAGCCTGTTTCTTCCCTTACCTTGAAAGAACTGGGAATTACCTTTCACTATCTCTGTTTCCTTGCAAGTCTCAACTGAGGTCAGTCTGTCCCATAGAGGGCAGGAAACTCGATGAATGCAGAATCCCTCTGGACCAGAATGATTCTTGGTATAGGAGGGTGTACAATTGTGGGGGGAGGGAGAGTGAAAGACTGAAGAAAAGTGCTTGATCCACCAAGAAGAATGTGAAAGTGCATTTTGTTTTCATTCTTCCTAAACGGCAGTAGCAGGAATTGATGATAAAACACCACTTATGGTGAGGCACAAAGTCTAAACCCAGTGAAGTCCTTTGGTAGCAGCTTATGCTAAATGTACGTCTGAAGTTGAACCTATAGCATGCTTGGCTGCTTTAGTTGCCTTCCTCTTCAAGATTTACAGAGCCTCAGGTGATTATGATTTATAAAACCTATGAGAGAGGCAGAATATGGGCAATGAAGGGAGGACAGAAAGCTTGGGCTGTTGTGGCCCTCTATTAGGGAAATGTCCCCTTAAGTTCAACCCACACTAGAATCTCATAGGATTGTGACTAAGGGAGAGGGCTAGGCCCACAGTATCCTGTGGAAGAAACCGGCCCTTATAATTGGGGTAGATAATAATCAAAGATTAAAAAAAAAAAAGATTTTTATGTATTTATTTATTTTAAAGATGGGCTTTAAAAAAAAAAAAAAGCATATATTCTTTTAATTTAAGATATGTTAAAGTTCAAAGATAGCATCATGGAATAGGGATTATAACTTCTAACTATATACTATTTGAGACCAGTATATTCATGTGACCTATTTATAAAACTTTTTTAGAAAAAAGT
>NW_017728943.1:2824762-2832951 GCF_001723895.1 Crocodylus porosus | reverse complement strand
ACAACAGGCCATGGACTATATTAGGGGTCCATTTTATGGGGTTCCCAGAGGTTCCTCTGTAGATCAGGGAAGATTTAAAGAAAACTGCTTTACCAAATGGGACTCGATGCTCAGTCTAGAGCAGTGGTTCTCAACCTTTCTGGTACCAGGAGCCATTTGTAAACATTGGCCAGTCTAAACCTAGTGCCCCTCCCTCCAGACCTGCAGCCCCTTGCAGGCTGGAACTCTGCCAGCCTGCAAGGGAAAAGCCATGGTTTCCCACAGTTCTCCTTTTAAAGGAGAATCTGTTTTTCAAGTTTTGTTTGCAACCCACTTTTGGGTTGAGAAACGCTGGTCTAGAAGATCCCATTAAACATCTCTGTAATGCTTAGTTTCAGTTTTTAAACTGGATTTGTCTCCAGAGAGAGACTGCCATTAACAGGGATGTTATGGAGATGAGAGAGAGCAGATCTGATTACCTACCCATCAACCCAACTGTCTCTGCAAGTTTGTGTACACAGAGCCAAGCCCTTACTTCTCAAAGCGCAAAGTTTCAAGAAGTTAAATGAATAGAGGATTGTTGGGGGGTAGAGTAGATCTGAGCAGGGAGGAAGACTCTGGAGATAAATGCAAGGAGAGGGAGGGGCAGTAGAAACCTACATCAGTCTCCAAGTTGTGAATAATATGTATTAAGGTTATATCAAACAACAAGAATGCACTTTTTGTAGAAAACAAGGAAATTGAGGTTTCCTGGCTAGTGATTTTAAAATCATGATTTAAATTGATTTGATTTGAATCAAATCCACCCTGTTTCTAATCTAGGCTGTGAAATCTTCAGAAAACTGGAAATAATTCTCAAGGAGAACCTTTGGCAGGCTTTGGGCTAGTTGTGGTAGAACAGCTAAGGAAAAATCCATATCGCTTGCCTTTCCATTTTGGAGAATATTCAAAAGCTGGAGAGATTCTTATACAGCCTACTCTACGGGACTTACATTTTTCAGTTAGTATTTTGGATCATATGTTCATTGTATTTGTGTGTAGTAGTTAGAATATAGCTAGAAAACAAACATTACTGATGTACGGTAGGTCTGTTGATATGCATGATCTCCTGTGATGTGGTGGCTTCTTAAAACTGTTGCTTTTTTTAGGAATTCCATCCTTGCTATACTTCTCACCCCAGTCAGGTTTTCAACTACTTTTTTTTTTTCTTTAAGCTGAATCTGTCTGACTGATAGCTATCTCTTAGCATTCTTGGAATGTAAAGTTCTTGGATTCAGTCCTGGGTGCCATCTGATACATACATACTTTTTGGGATGCTAAGTTTGCACACCATCTCCAAATTCTCAATTTTTCTTGCTAAAAAAGGATGGATGGGGGGCAGGGGGGGGTGTAGACATTTGCTTGATTTTTGAGCTTTCCTCCTCTGTGTGGCTTTCACGTATCACCTCTCATACAAGGAGATGTATAACTTCTAAGTCAAACTATTTCTCCATGCCTTTCACCCCCCGCCCCAAGTCAGGCCCTGCCTGAGGCCAAGTGGAGCTAGGGTAGTAAAAGCATTGGTCTCCATTTTTTAAGTTATGGGTGTCCAACTTCTAAGTGCCTAGCTGGAGACTGCATGCAAGGTAGGCTACGTGTGCACCTGTCCCCCAGTATCATGGGCTGAGTGTGCCATGCCTCCTGCTGAAACGGAGGCAGGAAGTGAAAGCCAGAGGAAGGAGGGGGAGCCCACAGACCGTGGCTGCCATTGCAGTTGGAGCTATGTGGGGAGTGGCAGCTGGGAGAGAGGGTGGGACATCTCCACTGGAGATAGGGGAATGTGTGTGTGTCGGGTGGAGGGGGGCATATAGCTTCTTTCAGGTAAGCCTTTCCAACATGGAATAGTTCTAGTGTAAGCTTTTGAATTTCTTTGATCATCTCAATTAGGCAGACTGTGAGGTTCAGAAAAGTAGTTTCAGCAAGGATTAGATGTAATTTCCCTGTTTTTGAGTTTTCCAACCATACTTCTAGTGGAAAGTTCTTGCCTATTTGGCTGAAAGCAAGGGTTTTTTTGTGGTGGTATCTCTTACTGAACCAGCTGTATAGTTGAGAGAGATCTGAGCCAAGGTTTTGGGCTCAAGGTACTCTTCCTCAGTCTGGGGAAACAAGCAGATGCAGGCTGAGATTAGTTACTTTGTAGTCTGTCACCTTTTATTTCTTAATAGTGGATTTTCCATTTCCAAACAGTGAATATCAATGTCTTCCATATTATGGTAGTGTTAGAGCAATGTTGTAGTTGTGGTGGTCCAGAAAATATGGCAGAAGTAAAGATTTTTTGGGTGTCATTCAGACATGAATGGAGATCTATACCATCTTCCTTCTATTTTGAGAGAGAGGGCAAAACTCTATATACCTTCTTGCCCACTCTGGACAATGTCTTGCTTTAGTTATTGGTAATGTTGGATTAGATGCGTGTCAAAATAACATGGACTTTGGGTTTGGTGTGTTTTAGTGTTCATAGTTATTCTGAAACATGCAGGTATTCATTGGTGGTATCTTATATGCAGTTACATACTGTGATTTGTGCAGTAAGTATGCAATAAATCCTTCCCCTTCTGCCCCTAGTACACTGAGTTTGGGGCACTTTTATAGGAGCAGCAAAGATCACCAGATGCCTGTTCTCCCTTGTGATGTCATTTGAGACATACCAATGATTAGCTGCTGACAAATGATAGGGCAGAAAGTTGAAGAGTGGCGCAACTTCTCATTTGCCTTTGCATTGCTTTCAGTGTGTCATAGGTCAGGGCAGCAGTTGCCAAACTCTGACTGACTGTGCACCACCAAGTTAAAACAATACAACCTTAAATATCACCAGCAATTTTTTTTCCTATAAGGTTATTATAATAAAACTGTTAATGCATATCACTGACACTTAAATATCACCACTGGTGGTGGTTCATGTACCACAGAACTGCTGGTCTAGGGGATGTAAGAGGGATAATTTGGTAATTGTCATGCAATTTCTTAGATTCCTATTCCCTTCTAGTAGTTGCAGTTTCTTGTATCTGCATGTTATTTTAACTAGTCAGCTCTTAATCTGTGCCTTTTTTTCATTGTCTTTGCATGTCAATACTGACCCTAAGTTGAGATGGAAAGTTTTATTCCTTTGGTCCAGTTCCATGCTAGCTGTAGGTGTATAATGTACTACACTTTTTCAAGTGCTGCTATTGGATTGATATTTTTAATCCATCCAGTAGTTCACGGCAGCCTGGTAGACAGATTTGCAGTGTTAGGGGGCTGGGGCTGCACATTGTTTCTGGCCCTTACCTTGACTTCCTAAATATACTGTTTGGCAATGGGGAGGGGAAGGGAGGGGATGGTGGAGAGTGGGTAAAGGACATACACTTTTTAGAAAAGCTTGGGAATAATTTAGCTTCATGAAGTTTACTTTGACTCTCTGGAGCTTTGTTACAAATTTGGTCTGAGAAGATATGAATCTGGCTTGCTAACAAGACGGACTTTCTTTTATATGTGCCTGTATGCTGCAGAAATACTCCTCTTAGGGGTTAATGTTTTAAGTGAAGAAATCTGTTCTGGCATCAGTGAGGCTAGTGTGTGTGGAATTTATTTAAATAATGACTTGATTTATTGGTTTAAAAATACAGCTGATTCATTCAGACACACTTAGAGCTTTAAACTTTGAAAATAAAGTGATACGGGACTTGGACCTAGCCAGGAGTATGAGGTTAATACTTTGGGTGTTGCCTTTCTTAGGTGTTGCACTGGTAAGTTGGGTTTGATGTTGGAATGTGTAATGCCCCAGAAAGAAACTCTTGATGTCCTTGCATATTTAAGAACATCAATACTGAATGCAGTTGCACAGTCAGTTTTATAGCTGGGTTTCCTAACTAGCTTCATGAAAGCCAGGGGTGTCAAACTCACTGGCCTTCCAGGCCAGATGAGTCACAGGACCAGACCATGGGCTGGATGAATGGTGTGGGCCAGACCTGTGGGCTAGATCAGGCCCACTGACCTCCAGCTGTTCAGGGACTATGTTGTACTTGGTGCTTTCTCTGTCTTGATTTGAGATGCACTGGTCACCTGTTCCAGCCAGTCTGGGATGGACACAGTATGCAGTGCTGGTCACAGACTGGTTGGGGCAGATGCCACATCTGACTCGTCCAGGACATGAGTCAAAATGGGTGCTGCATGTTGTGTAGTCTTGGAGAAGTTGCTAGCCTCACTGGAGTTGGGGTAAGGTGGGGGAGGATATCTTGGACTGGCCTTGCATGGGGCTAACACTAGGGCCAGGTGATGTGGCTCTGTGAGCCAGAACTGGCCTGCAGACCATAAGCCATTCAAACCTTTTATATAAAAGTTTTTTCCCAGTCTAAATTCTGTTTTAGCCTATCAACATAGAGAGGGTAGTCCTTGTCAGTAGCCTCTAAAAGGGCAGTGAGGTGATCTAGAGAATTAAACTGGAAAGCTTTATTTTTGATATTGAATAAACTTTGTTCAAAATAACTGACTTCATAAAAATATCAAATGAAAGTTGAGAGGGGGAACGAATCACTTTTTTGTGTAAAGTAAAATAGATTTGGAGGCACTGCTAGGCTTAAATGGAGTTCTTGGATTGGAAAACAAAGGTGTTTTGATGGCTTATTTAACATAAGAGCTACCATCTGCTGAGTCGGGCTGTAGGTCCGTGTTGCCCAGCATCCTGTGTTGCTTTCCAAAAGTCCAAGTGAAGTCTTTCCTAGGAGGTTCTTTTTTAAAAAAAACCAAAAAAACAAAACCACAGTAATCACACAACAATCAGTAAAATACTGTCAGTTATTAGAAACTGGATAAGAAAAGGAAAATAAGGAGGTACAGATGACCAGCATTTCAAAACAGTAGGAAGCTAACAGAGGAGATCTCAAAAAAGCAGTATGTTAAAGAGTTATTATACCCACTTTAAAATCCTGTTTATCTGATTTATTTTTCTGCTTTTGATACCAGAAATGAATACTAAGTATAACTAAAGATGAGAGCTAGAGGAACATTGCTCCTTTAAATGCCAGTAATCTCATTTCCCACCGGAAGTGAGGCCAAATACTTGAAAATTATAGAACTGTGCATTTGCAAAAGGAATAAGATTGTTTGAAACTTCTCTTTCTCTTAAATTCAGAGTTTCACTTTTTCCATCCTGAATGTGGGAAAGTAATCTGGAGGAGATGATGAAAGGTGGTGGAAGTAACACAAGTTGTAGAAGACAGTTGTTGAGTAGAAGAGACTAAATGAAAACAGAGTAAGACCTAGCCAAATTTAAATTCCATAGGAAAGCAGATGAACACCAGTGAAGATAAATGTGAAGTAAACCAGGTTTGTAGGAGCAACTTGCTGTATTTTACAGTATCTTCCCTTTCAAAAGAATGGACCTCTTTATGGGTGACCTAAAGCCAGGTATCTGTTGAACCTGCTGATTTGTGCAATGGGAGTTCCCATTTATGACTGAGGCACTCACTCATTCTCTGCTACAGTGAGCTAGTGATGTTCTCAGCTGGATGGGAGTGTGCAGTGCTGTTGGGGTAAGATTTAGACTGTGTTGTTGGTGAAGTGTATTTTTTGTGGCCTTGATTGGTGGCAACAATGACACATGCTGCACCTTGGTGATCAGTTTGCTGGTTGCATTTTACTGGCTTCAGTATTTCTGTCCTAATTCTTGTCATCGTTAAGCTGTATGCCTGCCAGTTTGGTGTGGGCGTAGTAGGCACCAACTGAATAGCAGAGCTAGACCTGAGCTATGCAGCATTTGGGTACTGTTTTCCTTTTTACCTGATTCTAATAGTATATTGAAGCTGCAGGATTTCCCAGTTTTTTTTTTTTAAAAAGAAAAAAGTCAGTGCTTTATTTTGAGGCAGAATATGCAGAAGCCTGGGCGGGGTGGCGCTTTGGACTGACTGGTTCAGAGCATCAGCCTACTTCATCAGACCCTAATAATACTTTCAAATAGAGCAGGGGTGGGCAAACCATGACCCAGGGACCAGATCTAGCCTGCGGAGGGGCTCTGTCCAGCCCACAGCAGATCCCTTGGTCCCACCTGGCCCAGGCACCGCCTGGCTATGGCACATCCTGCCACCCCCTGGGCATGCTGCGGGCTTGGGGTGGGTGCTTCTGGCTGCAGCTGCTGCTGGCTCCAGCTCCACGGCACCAACAGGGACCTGTGTGCGCGGCTCCAACCTGGCACACCCTGTGCCTGCTCCAGACTCATGCATCCAAGCTCAGCGGCAGTGGGGTGCAGGGCAGAAACTTGCTTGGCGCAGGGAAAAAGCGGCTCCTCCACCTCACTGTTGCCTGGCTGTTCTTGGTGCAGCTGCCTGGAGCCTGTGTTGTGGTGGTGGGGAGGCACTGCAGAGTGTGTGGGCCTCCAGGCTGTTGCAGTGTGGAGGTGAGTGCTCACTGGCTCTGGGGCATGTGGGGGGCTCCTATTCATGTCCCACCATATCCTCAAACCCTTCCCCACACACCCATGTACCTCTGGGTGAAGCGCTGCTCACTGCTCAATATACAAGAGGAAGACTTCATTTTGAGCTATTATGCAATCACCTCTTTGTATACAACACAAATGCACACAAGTTGGGACAAAAATATATTTTTAAATAAAATTGAAATATTATTGTGGATGTTTTGATTTTTAATATATAATTTGTTTTTTCTTTCTGGCTCCAAGATGGCAAACCCCCTTCCCAAAAGAAGTACTTCCAGGGGCAGGGGGAGGGACTTCAGGTGGCGACACAGATGCACAGAAGCTCTCTCCCAGCAATTTCAGTGTTTCACAGCTTAGTGGTGGCAGATGACAGAACAAGAAGCAATGGTCTTAAGTTGCAGCAAGGGAAGTTTCAGTTGGCTATCAGGTTACCTAGAGAGGTGGTAGAAGCTCCATCCTTGGAGGCTTTTAAAACCTGGCTAGACAAGTCTTTGGCTGGGATGATCTAGTTGGGGATGGTCCCTGCTTTGAGCAGGGGGTTGGACTACATGACCTCCTGAGGTGCCTTCCAACCCTAACCTGCCCTTAACATTGGGAAGTTCCTTCTGATCTCCAACCTAAATGACCTTCTGCTGCAGTTTGAGGCCATTGCTCCTAGTTCTGTCACCTCAGAGCTACAGAGAAAAGTCTGTCTCCATCCACTTTATAATTGTCTGTCAGGTATTTGAAGATTGGTGTCACATACCTCCTCGGTCTTCTCTTCTCTAGACTATAATCCTTCTTTCGGCATTTCCTAGTAAGTCGCATTTCCCAGCTCTCCTAATAATAATTTTTTTGTTAATAAAATGAGAATGAAATAACAGGTAAAGGAATTGCTCTTTACTGCCTTTCTCATAAGAATGGTCATGATGTTTTTCTTTAGTGTAATGACTGGTGAAGGTACAGGCACAACTTTTTGCCCTTTGTGGTTACACACTACCACTGTGTAAGTTATTTTAATTACCAGGGAAATAATGTTACTTTTTGAATATTAATAGAAAATGAAAAAAGTATGGGGGGGAACAAAGCTGATACTTTAAGATTCCCCCTCCTTCTGAAGGTGGAGTTGTAGGCGTTACTTGGAGGGGAGATTCTTTACTTATTCCAGATTTTGGAATGGCATTTGCCAAAGTAGGTTGTTGCTGCAGAAGGTCATGCCTCTGAACCAGTTAGTCTCTAAAGAATAGTCCTATCCTACCATTTTGTGAACGGTCTATATCTCATAACTATTTTTGTCTGTTTCTGGTGGGTCAATAAAAAGATTTCCGTATGTGTGGTCTCCCAGCCCTCCAAGAACTTTGTGGAATTTTTGTAAGTCAGTGCTCTCTTTAGCTCTTGGAAATCCCAGTGCCATATCATGCAAAGAGGTGCATATATTGCCAGCTTTCCAGGAACAGGGAACCCATGAAAAGTAATCCTTCATAGTAACAGTGTGTGATAAGAGTCCTTTCAAGCTGTAAAGTCAAAATTGAGCAGCAAACAAAAATTAAGAATGCCCTAACTCAGCAAGGGTGTAGGTTGTAGCTGTGTTGGTCTAAGGACAAGGTTCTTTGGGTGACTTTGATATCTTAAATTTTAAGTTGGGTGACTTTGTTATCTTAAATTTTAAGTTGGTCTAATAAAAGAGATCAGATTCACCCAAAGAACCTTGTCTGCTTAACTCAAAAAGTGCAAAATTACCCTGAATGACTTGTGGGTTTTTTTGTTTGTTTGAGGGGGGGGG
>NW_017728943.1:2820550-2824662 GCF_001723895.1 Crocodylus porosus | reverse complement strand
AGTTGGGACAAAAATATATTTTTAAATAAAATTGAAATATTATTGTGGATGTTTTGATTTTTAATATATAATTTGTTTTTTCTTTCTGGCTCCAAGATGGCAAACCCCCTTCCCAAAAGAAGTACTTCCAGGGGCAGGGGGAGGGACTTCAGGTGGCGACACAGATGCACAGAAGCTCTCTCCCAGCAATTTCAGTGTTTCACAGCTTAGTGGTGGCAGATGACAGAACAAGAAGCAATGGTCTTAAGTTGCAGCAAGGGAAGTTTCAGTTGGCTATCAGGTTACCTAGAGAGGTGGTAGAAGCTCCATCCTTGGAGGCTTTTAAAACCTGGCTAGACAAGTCTTTGGCTGGGATGATCTAGTTGGGGATGGTCCCTGCTTTGAGCAGGGGGTTGGACTACATGACCTCCTGAGGTGCCTTCCAACCCTAACCTGCCCTTAACATTGGGAAGTTCCTTCTGATCTCCAACCTAAATGACCTTCTGCTGCAGTTTGAGGCCATTGCTCCTAGTTCTGTCACCTCAGAGCTACAGAGAAAAGTCTGTCTCCATCCACTTTATAATTGTCTGTCAGGTATTTGAAGATTGGTGTCACATACCTCCTCGGTCTTCTCTTCTCTAGACTATAATCCTTCTTTCGGCATTTCCTAGTAAGTCGCATTTCCCAGCTCTCCTAATAATAATTTTTTTGTTAATAAAATGAGAATGAAATAACAGGTAAAGGAATTGCTCTTTACTGCCTTTCTCATAAGAATGGTCATGATGTTTTTCTTTAGTGTAATGACTGGTGAAGGTACAGGCACAACTTTTTGCCCTTTGTGGTTACACACTACCACTGTGTAAGTTATTTTAATTACCAGGGAAATAATGTTACTTTTTGAATATTAATAGAAAATGAAAAAAGTATGGGGGGGAACAAAGCTGATACTTTAAGATTCCCCCTCCTTCTGAAGGTGGAGTTGTAGGCGTTACTTGGAGGGGAGATTCTTTACTTATTCCAGATTTTGGAATGGCATTTGCCAAAGTAGGTTGTTGCTGCAGAAGGTCATGCCTCTGAACCAGTTAGTCTCTAAAGAATAGTCCTATCCTACCATTTTGTGAACGGTCTATATCTCATAACTATTTTTGTCTGTTTCTGGTGGGTCAATAAAAAGATTTCCGTATGTGTGGTCTCCCAGCCCTCCAAGAACTTTGTGGAATTTTTGTAAGTCAGTGCTCTCTTTAGCTCTTGGAAATCCCAGTGCCATATCATGCAAAGAGGTGCATATATTGCCAGCTTTCCAGGAACAGGGAACCCATGAAAAGTAATCCTTCATAGTAACAGTGTGTGATAAGAGTCCTTTCAAGCTGTAAAGTCAAAATTGAGCAGCAAACAAAAATTAAGAATGCCCTAACTCAGCAAGGGTGTAGGTTGTAGCTGTGTTGGTCTAAGGACAAGGTTCTTTGGGTGACTTTGATATCTTAAATTTTAAGTTGGGTGACTTTGTTATCTTAAATTTTAAGTTGGTCTAATAAAAGAGATCAGATTCACCCAAAGAACCTTGTCTGCTTAACTCAAAAAGTGCAAAATTACCCTGAATGACTTGTGGGTTTTTTTGTTTGTTTGAGGGGGGGGGGTTGTCATGGAGATCTGATAAGTGACTCATTAATGCTTTTTGTGCTTAATCTTTCATATGCAAGTAATGGCTGACTAGAGGACTTCCACTGTGTGGACTTGCAATAATTTGTGAAATAAACAGGGTCATGAGAGACGTGCTGATGTGTTCAAATTGAGGGTGGAGATTGGGGTTGTTGACCTGGCTGCTTGATATTCCACCACGTTTTACTGAATGAATGAAATGTGGTAACTGTCAGTCTTAAACTGTATTCCTCTTCTTTTTTCATACTGCTTATCTTCAAATAATAAGCACGAGTTCTCAGTATTTTTATGCTATAAATTAAGGTGGTTGAGAAGTGTATCAGCAACTTTTTTCGTTCTCACGTCTGTCTTTATTTAGCTTTAGAAAATCCCCTCTTCTATTCTGGTTATACGTGGTTTGTAAGTTCATATGATCTGATTTGTTTTAGATGATAAACAGCATATTGTGCACTGCTTTTACTGTAAGATTGATATTGACATCCAAACAAACAGTCTTCAGTCTGGAGCAATAGTCTAGATTTTTACTTCCACAGCCAAGTACTACTAGACTTATCTGGAATTCAGTACAGGCTTCCCTCTTTTATGCTGTACATGCATTCCTGGAAAATGGCACAACTTGAATTCGCATAAAGGAAACCCACTCTACAATGTAACAAATAGGGATACCTCGACTGTACTGACCCCAGACCCATTTCTACCACTTTTACCAGATGATTTTAGTACTCGCCAACAGCAGGCAGGCAGGCTGCTGCTGTGCTTTGTGCCCTGCTGCAGCTGCTCTGGGAGTGGTGCCACTGGGCTGTGCTGTGCTCCCTGCCCGCCTGGCAGTGGGATGCATGTGGTGTCACGCTGCTCCCAGGGCAGCTGCAGCGCCAGAAGCATGGGGACCAGTTGTCCTGAGTAGCGGACTTCCGCCATACTGATCACGTAAGAATTAATTTATCTCGCATGTAATGAAAATTTTGTATAAAAAAGGTCATCGCATAAGAGCGAATTTGCACATATAGAACCTGCTTAAAGTGAGGGAAACCTATAGTGCTGTTATTGGTCTGTGAAATGGTAAAAGAAAGCAAAGATTGGGACTGCTTAGGATGCAAAGAAGTGGGGACATGATCAACATGTGTATAAACCAAATGGTAGAGGTGTCACATTTCTATTTACTTTATTCATACTATAAGAGAAAGGGGCAATGTGTTGAAATTTAAAAAGGGAACAACACATTTTAAACTTGAAGTTTTTATAAAGCCTGCATAATTGTTATGAATTTTGTTGCTAGAAGATATGGTAGCTAAGAAATCATTCAAGTCAGGGGATTAGACGGTCAGATCATGAAAACATCTGTAGGTATGTGTAATCTCTCTTCCTCCTCCCTTTTTTTTTTTTAAAAGAAAAAATCTATCTGATCCAGTTCCTTTACTGCAACTCGTTATGCACTTGAGGTAATATATCCTAGGAGGTGAAGGGGAGAGTTTCTTACTCTCTCACTTGAAAGCCAGTCCTGCTTCTGTCATACCAGACTAGACAGAATGATGACTAGGTTAATTACAATTCATTTTGAGTTCTTGTGTCTTGTAGTTTAATGTCCTATGCATTTTAAAGCTATTTTAATGTGTGGGACATAATTCTTATACTGATTTGCCAATTTTCTAGAATTTATAAACTTCGGGACTGGAAAGGAAGTGGTGGTCTGTCGCCAAGATTCATTTAAGAGAGAGAAGGGTTAGGGGTAGAATATTCTCAGCCCAGGGTACTTGGATCTTCCTGAAGAAGTTTAAGAAGATACTTCCAATGGTTGGCATTCATGCCGTTTTGTATTTCAGCAACTTGGTTCTTGGGTTTTGTGGAATGTTGGGGACTAGTCTTTCTCTTTTGTATTGAGGAAGAACACCTGGCTTATTTTCTGCTTTATGGAAACTGTTGCTTTGTTTGAAGTGGTTAGCTGGTAGGCCAGTATGTTTTATCCCCCAGATACGTTGAACCCTCATGTTGGTCTGTTCTCAGTGGTTGGTCTTTTGTTTCTGATTTTAATATTTTGTGTTGGTTTCATTGTGGAATGCTTACATTCTTCTCAACCAAATAACTCCTCTTAAAATATACCATGTGATTAGTATCTCTGTGTTGGAGACAACACCCTGCCTTACCTGTATGTGTGTCTGTTCTTTTAAATCATATATTTGGGTTAGGTAGGTGTGTGCTGGTAAAGATTTTTTTTTTGGCTGATACCGATGGCTGATTTATTAACTAGCCATATCGGCCAATACTGATCCAAATGCTGATATGCAGCCCAGCAGCTTGGAGACCAGTGTCTGGCCTGTAAGTCTGTGGGAAGGGGGGGAGAAGGGACATTTGGACGGGCAGATCAAGGCCTCTCATACTGAGGGGAGGGGGTGATGCTGGGGTTGGGATGGCATGGGATGGTGCCGTGGGTGGCTTGTCCGGGGGTGGGGGGCTGGCACTGGGAGGGGGACTACAGG
>NW_017728943.1:2810117-2820450 GCF_001723895.1 Crocodylus porosus | reverse complement strand
CTGACCCTGAGCCCACACTGGGCAGTTTGCCCTCACCCCCTACCCAAATCTGTAGGGTACATGCCTCCCCGGGGGGGGTGGTGCAGTGCCTGGGAGCCAGCCCTCTGCCCCATGGATGAACCTCCTGTGACTCTGTCCTGTACCCTGTCCTGCCCTGGCTGGGCATTGCCTGCCCTTCTCCCCCCCACTTACTTACCAGCTGGATGCTGCTCTGCAAGCTGCTGGGCTGCATTCCTGGTTGCATACATGCGGCAGCTGCGCATACGTGCGGCAGCTGCATGCACATGCTTGTGGCATTTATTGGTAACATTATTGGCTAAACTGGCCAAAAAAAGCCAATTGCTTATAACACCAATTTTTCTTTTTATCAGTGCCGAGCTAATGTGCACCTCTTCTTTGGGTGTCTTACTGCAAAGGTCATTTTAGGCTCAAGACCAGTAGTAATTGACTGTTGTGGTCTGTCATATACCTGTAGGCAGATTCAGACCCTGGATTAAGGCCCTTTTGACCACCAATTCTTGGCATTCACAGCATTTCTTGGAGATCAGAATGGAGATTTCTTTACTTAAAAGCAGGGCCTGAAGACGTAATTCTGCTCTTAGTCTGTTTCCTTGGCCTATTTAAATCTTGTAGTTAAATCAGGGGTGTCACTACTCATAATTTTCTAGTTAGTGGTGGTTTCCCTCTGCCTGCCTCTTGAAGTCCCAGCTTCTGGAGGCGTGTGAATGTGAGAATCTGTTTTCATTTACAAACTTTCTTAGCCTTTGTTTTTGCAGATGCTGGTAGTTGCATTTTTATGATCTTAAGCACTTTTTTTGTTAGGAAAGATGAAGTCTAAGCATTTTTTTAAAATCTCTTAATTTTTAAGATGATATCTTGACTTCAGGAAGGTGGCTGATTCATTCAGTTGGTAGTCCTGAAACAACACTTAATTTTTTTTTTCTTTTAGCCCTCCCACTGTCTTGTTTTAAAATATTTTTTCTTTCCCTTTTTAATGTTGCCTGCCACCTCCTCTTTCCCCTTCTCCTCCTCCCCCACTTCCCATTTGGATCAGGCCATCCTGAGAGGCTGTGGATCTCCATCTTTGGAAGGTTTTAAGAACAGGGTTAGGTAAGCACTTGTCTAGGATGATTTAAACAGGGATGATCCTGCCTTAAGCAGGGAAGGAGATTTGGACTAAATGGCTTCCTGAGGTCCCTCCCAGTCCTGCTTTTCTACTATTGGCTACCATGGCAGCTGGTCTGATGTGTTGCTTACGTTGTACAATTTAAGGATAAAAAATGCAGAGTTTTCTAGTTTTAAAGTCCAAGGACCAAAAGATGAGACTAAGCTGCCTCAAATGAACCTGGGACTAAAAACACAAAAATATCTGTCCAAGATTAAATAAGCAGTAGTGCACCAAGCAGCAAGGATTATGGCAGGAAACTCCAGCTGGAAAAGCTTATAGTTTATAGTTAAAATTGGATTTAGAATACAGAAAATGTTTGAGGTGGGGTAGAAGGCATTAGGAAACCAACACTTAAAATGAAAAAAAAAAAATCTTTATTAAGAAAAGTTTTATACAACTCTGGGGCTTCCTGCTCCAATTTGCTACTCATTCTCTTGTATTTCTTTTATACTGCATTTCTTTTATACTGCCTCTTATTGGTGTACTTAATCATAAGGTAGTCTAATTTGCCTATTCTCTGTTCTGTCGATCTTTCTAGCCAGGATGAGAAAGATGGCAGTTTGCATGATATTCACACCTGTCCATTTGGAACAGATCTGAGAAGTACATTTCACAAGGGTCACTTAATAGCCAGCTGTTGACCGTGGGACTAGGACCATGAAATGATTTGCTAGGGCAGAAAGAAACAAACTGCTGCTGTTGTCTGTTTCCTTAGTAAGGGTGGAGCATGGCAATTTACATTGCCACCGTGTGCACACTATAGTTTTGGACTGCCTTCCAGAGAGTCCTCCCTGAACTGTCCTTAAATTTGTAACTGGGGACTGGAAGGAACTACTTTATGCTTTGGAAGGACGGGGGTAGCAATGTTTGCATACCTACTTAAAGGTTGCTATGTGAAAGCCACAGCTGTCTTCCGGTTTTCTGGTCAGGATATTTGTTTATTATCCTAGACTTGTTTTGAACTATTCTTCCAGAGTGAAAAGTTAGTGTTCATGTGTCCTTTTTGAAGCATCTCTTATCCTCCCCCCCCCCCACACACACACACACACACACACTTCCTGTAATTAAAATGTGTGTTAATAAATGAATAAAACTAGCAGCATGTGTTTTAAGAAAACAGACTGGGGTGAACTTTTTCTTTATTTTCTGGCTACTTTTAGTGATCACTGTTCTTTTAGCTTTTCCATCTGCAAATCTGGGTTGTTAGTAATTAACATGCTACTCAACCAACGGATAGGTAACAAATGGCAATGGGCTTTGCATCCTTCCTCTTTGCTTGATCTTCATAAAGTAAACCAAAACAGTAGCTAGCACCATCTTCACCTTGAACATGGAGAGTAGAAATAAAACGTCTATGTGGGAGTTGATGAGGCCGTATCTAGGAGGTCCTGCTACTGTTGCTATGCTGCAGTTAGAAATAGGAATCAGTCTAAAACATAGCCATAGTTCCTTCTGCAATGGGATCTGAATCAGGTATTCATAATCTTCTATTAACAAAGAGAAGTACATGCTGGATAACCAAGGAAGTCTCCCCACTTCTTAGATATGGTACAGTTTCTCCTGGCTAGAAGCTGTGCCTGTGCCCCAGCTAGGGAGCTGGGAGAGGTGGCACAGGCACAGCTTCCAATTGCCTAGTCTTAGTGCAGTTCCTTGCCGTCTGGTCCTGGCATGGACCTAGGCAAAGCCTTCCTGCTGTGTGTGCTGGATCTGGTCTATTGGCTGTATGTTGCTGAACCCTGTCTTAAAGAACAATTTTTGGAGGGGGTTCATTACGTATTGGTAGATTTTTGAGGAAAGGCCCACTTTGCTGTGACACCAAAATTGCCTATGCTAGTTTTTAACTGCAACACAAGTGAAGATGAAATCTACAGTGTTGTCAGATTATTTGGTTGTGTCTCTTCCATTCTTTTACCATCTAAATATTTGAGCTTGTAACCCAAAACATCAGTGGTTTCTCAGGCTTGAATTTTTGTGGAAAAATTCTTTGCAGCATCTGGTAGGCTGCTCAGTCTGGTTGTCCTACTAAGCATTTATCTCAAATTTGTGCCCATCCTTATGGAAAAGGCATACTTTGTCAGATTTTGGATAAATGGTTTTGTTGAATTGTTTTGGGAAGCCTTAATTCATAGATTTAAAAAAAAAAAAAAAAAAAATCTTAAAGGGGCTGGAAGGGAACTTGAAAGATCATCAGGTCCAGCCCCCTGCAGTAGGCAGGAAAGACAGCTGGGGTCAGGTGACCGCAGTGAGGTGACCATCCAGTCTCAAAGAGTTCTAAGGTTAATTTAGACAGCTTGTAGTAGTGAAAAGCCTAGAGTGTATAGCCTGTCAGTCTTGGATTACTGAGTGTAAAGAATGGCAGCATGTTTGAAACTAGAATCCTAATTCTCACTTTCTTCCACAGACCTGAAAGGTGTAGACTGAAAAATGTGGAACCCTTCAATAATAGCAAGTCTTGTAAATTAATGACAACACTTTATTGTATGATGCTAGCTGCAATTGTTAACTATATCCAAAGCCACTTCAAAGTAAGGTATTTTTGTAGTTGATGTTGCTAAAAACATTTATTTTGGAACGCTTTTTTGCAATAATGAACAGCACTAATTCCCAACTGAAATTTGAATGGACTTTACAGCTCTTTTTTAGAAGAGGGAATATTTCACATAAGAAACGATCATCTTGAGAGAGAGAGAGTTGCATTCATAGAATGCTTCATCTTGGTTTGAGAAGGCAGTTGTTGAGAAGTTAACAAGCTTGTGGCAGCTATTAGTGCACTTGGGTGAGTGAGGAAGTGTTTCCAAATGAAAGGTTAGGTGTCTGTGGACCTCCTTGGAGCCCAGTGGATGTGTCCACACATGCAAGCATGTGTGTTTGCAGCAGCTCAGATAGAAGTGGTGCAAATTTGAGCTGGGGCTTTTTGCCTTGTTGCGTGTCCCTGGACATGCACTTTGGTGTGGGGCAAATTTGTGCTACTTGGGGCAAAATAACCCACCTGGCTCCTCCTAGATCTGCAGCCAGGGGGATCTAGAGCCTGGGGCCAGCACCTGTGCTGGCCCCAGAAATATAAAAACCTGCCCTAGCCAGCAGCTCAGGGCTACTTGCCCTCAGGAGCTTCTGGGGCCTGGGCAACTTGTATCTGGGGACACTACCCCTTGTGCCAAATAGATTGCTGAAGCAGCATCCCAAATTCATTTCTTAAAATATCCCAAAATCCACGTTCTTCTACAATTAGAACAAAAGAGAGAGAGCGGGATTGATCAGATGGGCAGTATTTTATTGTTATATTTACAATGCTAAAGTATCTTGGTAGAGACACTGGTAAGCTTCTATTATAATAAAATAAATCCTAAATAGCTGTATGTTTTAATGTTTGCTTTTGGTTTCCTTATCACATGGTAGGTGTGTGACTGTGGGGGCAGGGATGATGTGAGGTTTGCAGGAGGGGGTGGGGATGGGTGTGGGGGGCTGCTTAGGAGGGGTGGGTCCCCTGCCCCCCACAGGGCGGAGTCCCCTCAACAGAGCATATGGACTGCCCTGCCTGCAGGGTCTCAGCCCCCAGCCCAGGGGCTACAGCTCCTAAAATGGTTCTAAAACGCTGTTTTTTAGTTAAGTGAATTCTTGTTTTTAAGCTTCCTGCCATCCTTTGTTATCAGTCAATGCAGTCCTCCAGAAGTGCTGACTTTCCTTTACAGAGAAACCAGTTCTGTTGTGGGAAGATGTGATGAAAGGCTTTAACTGTTCCTAGTTAAAGCAAATGGAAAAGTAGAGTAGAATTCCAGCTATTCTCAACATAAGTATTCGACCTAGCCAGTGGGTCCTTGTGAGTTTTTCCTTTTGTTACTCTGTTTAGTAGAAGCCTGGTATTAATTCAGAGGAAGCTGTCAAACTGTAGAATATCTTCCTTTTGGATGAGTATTCAGCCCAGACAATAATTTTTAGTTTTTGTTGGCCTAACAAGTCATAAGAGGTGAGGTGAGAAGAAAAAACAAAATGGCTGTTTAAAGCCAGATAGCACTTCATTTATTTAGTTGATGGGTACCGTTGAATTTGGTTACAGTTAATACCTGGAAGTGGTCTGACCGTAGACTATTTTTGTTTGTTTGTTTGTTTAGTAAAGGTGTAAGTAATAATATATTAGTTTGTAAAACCCTTCATTTTCAGAGCATTTGAAAGTGAGATCTGGGGCAGTTGGGAGATGCTTGTGTATGTTTGCTCTTGAGTTTCCACCTTGAGAGAGAGACAGTACTCATGTGCTATCTTCCTTTTCCCTTTCTGTTAGTTGTGAATTATCAGCTCTGCTTCTTGTCAGTAGTTGGCATTTATGCAAAAGCATGCTCTGCGAAATACCTGGTCTGGGAATACACCTTCCTCCTCCCTTTCTATGCAGTTCCTTTCTTCATCTGATCCCACATATCTTTCCAGCTCCCAGAGAAGGGACAGCAGCTTTTAAGATTTGTTTGTTGTTGTCATTTTTTTTTTTTAAGTCAACCCAAATATGGGGGTCATGGGTGTCCTTATCCTACCTTTCCTTCTGCATACTCCTCTGCCCCAAAATATATGGGTTACCTAAATTATCAGCTGACCCACTTGTCAAGATATCCTGTAGTAGGAATGCTGCTTTATAGTGGACACTAACACGTTTCTTACAAATAACATCTGCATCTTGCCTGTTCTTCTACAGTGCAGAGCTTCAGGAAAATTATTGGAAACCAGCATCATCTAAGTTTAAAACATTGCAGCAAATAAAACAATTCTGTCTCATTTTTATCCTCACTCCCTCTGAATTCTTTATTTTGTTAGGACATTCACAGAATGCATATGTATTTATTTGCAACATGCTTGTTCTTCATCTTAAAACCATATTTTGTACGTCTTCCTTTTAGACATTGGTGGGGTTGCCTGTATGCTGCAAACCTCCACTTCTGAATGTGCCTACAGAGACCTGGTGAACAAGAGGCATTTCTTTGGGAACTGTTTCTAAATAAGCCTTTTGTCTTTTGGTTTTACTGTCTTGTTTGATCAGGAGCTGGCTCCCTTCTCTTCCTTGGATCTTGAGGCCCTTTTGGAACCAGATTACACAGAACAGCAGAAGAGAGTTTTTGGTTTCTTTTTTGGTTTTTGGTTCTGGCTAGTTGCCATAGAAACCAATCTGAGTACTATATCATGTGGTCCTTTTGCTCCTTGATGAGCTTAGTGAAACCTGAGATGCCTTTCAGACCAAGGGTGTCAGATGTGCGGCCCACTACTAACCCCATGCGCTGGCTTTGGCCCCACGTGCTGCATCCAGTGTCTCCTGCACTCGGCACATGGAGAGGGACTAGGATGCATGCTGCATGTGGCGCCCTGCTGGCTCTCTGCACAGGTTCCAGGGCCTGTCTAAATCGGGTCATGCTGGAACCAGTGCATAGGGGCAGTTTGGCAGGGCTCTGCATGCAACGCACACCTCATTGGCTCTCTGTGCTGCATGCAGTGCGTGTGGTCAGTTCAGCCCCATGTGCTGCATGCAGGAAGTGCTGGCCCAGGGCTTGCTGTCTGTGGCATAGGGTGTGTGAGAGAGAGGATGCATACTGTCCGTGGCATGTGGGCTGGACCAGCCACTGCAAGTGCTACAGAGGGTGCAGGCTGCATGCAGCACTGCAGACTAACTCAAGCCCATGCCAGCTCTGTGTGCTACATGCACAGTGAGCCCTGGGGCATAGTATGTGGACCGTGGGCTGGACCTAGTTAGGGGTATCTGAGATACAGATACTGTATTATTAACTTAATTTTCTTCTAACCAGATGTAAGGCTGTGACTTATGTTGGAGTTTCTGAGGTTGAAAGTTGTCATCATTATATGCACATATTGCAGTTTTTTCTAGTGTTGTTGAAGTTGAAACTTATCCAGAAATGATTTAATACATTAAAACTACTGCACATTTCATCCATACAGCTGCATCTTGCCTTTCTGACACTAGTGGAAGTCTTAATGGTGGGTTTAGAATTTGGTTATCCTGAAAGTATTTTTGTGCCCCTGATTTAAGGGATGCATGTGACATTTTAAATATAGATGCACATATTTGACTCCTTATTTTACCTGGCTGTGACCAGGGTGACTTGGTTCAGAACTGTTTCCTCAATTGTTATCTGAAGTAGTATATGTTTAATTACAAAAAAGTAACTATTTCTTTATTAGTGAAATGCGCATCGCTGAGTCTTAAGACTACAGGACCACTTACAATTTTTCTTCAGCCAAATAATTCAGATGTAGTATTATTAGACTATATAATAGCAGTGTGTTTGTCTGTTTACCTGTTTTGTATAGTGTTCTGAAATAGTTTGGGATGGTGGGATCTTCTGTTTCCACTGTTCTGTGCCCCTCCTTTTTTTCTTCTTTTTTGAAAATTGCCATTTTTCAATCCTCAACACATTAACCTCCTTTTAAAAATAATTATTGCTGGCTTAAATATTATACCAAGGTCCAGCACAGTTATCAATCCTTTGTTAGAGAGCAAATCTATAATATTCTGACAGTGCAGCAATCAGCTGGTCATCCTATGAGATGGAAAATGAATTCCATACCCACTGGCATTGAGACTAGTAAATGGGGAAATGATTGAATAACTGTTCATGTTGCTAAATGTGAGTACAGGCAGCAAGTTCAATATTAATTATGGCAGAGGAGAAAGATAATCTGAGAGCAATCGGAGCAGCAGTTTGAAAAGACATTGTTAATATTGTCGCCATTACCACCTAGCAGCACAGGGACTTTGCCTCCTCATCCAGATGGCTGTATTTTCTCTCATATCACATGTCCCCAAATAAGGCAAGCTGGTTAAACCTTGTTTTTTGGAAGTCAGAACATAAAGGTGTTTGGGGGGGCGGGGAGGGAGAAAAGGGAAGGATGGGATTTCTGGAGTCAAGGCCAACTGTGACATAGAGAAAGTCCTCCTGGAAACTGTGTTCAGGAAGTAGGGTATCCCAGGAGACCGTCTGGGTAAGGCAGCAGGAGCTTCCTGATGTGGCAGGGTAGCAACAGAGCTAGATGCCAGATCCTTGCAAGGGCAGTAGCTAGACTGTACATAGTTTTTATGTAAGTTCCTGCCAGTAAGGTGTTTCCATGCTGCAAGGGTCATCAAGGTGCTACAGACTTGCATGCAGGAGCTCCCTTACCCTGAGTAAGTGCAATTGCTGCTTCAGGCACAAGCTTCAGTGCTTAGCCAATAGCTACATATTCCTTAGTGGCTGAGAGACTTAATGCTGGACTCTGCCCCTTCTACTTGCTGGGGCAGAAGAGTGGAAGCCATTAGAGAGTCACATCTTCATGCTTCAATCTCAGGAAAGCAAAATTAGCTTTTCCACTTAAGACTTGTATCCCACTTTGGAGGGCTGACTTGAGGGGGAGGTGTGCATCTAATGTGTGTAAATATGGAAATGTTTGGAAGTACTTGGGAAACCATGATGCTTCCTATTAAATATAGAAATATGTGCACCCAGGAGAGGATTTTTTTCAGCAGCAGTAACCAAGGCTGTGCTGTTTAGTAACTAAAAATGTAGAACATCTCTACAAAACAATGGAAACAATATGTATCCTTTGTCCTTTGCTTATCTTTCTTGGTAGCTGAACTTGACAGAGGAAAAGGGAAAAAAATCCAAGTACCACACTGTTAATCAGGCTTCAGTTTTTTAAAATGGCTGCTATACATGAGGCTGCATATAGCAGAAAGGAATAGATGGCCATGTATTTTGACTGATTTATCTAGAAACTTAGATTCAGAAAGAAGGGGAAAGAGTTAATGATAGAAAAAATATCCCCGTGTAAAGACTTGGAGTTTTGAATATATTAATATATTGATTTGACAGACAGACCATGCCCACATTTTTCCCTGTCTTGCAGGTGATCTTGAGAACTGTTCCAAGTATAGTACAGTTGTAATCAAAGTAACCTGGAAGAACATTGAGAACTTGGAATTTAAGGGGAACTGAAGTCTCACAAGCCTGAAAATTCCAGAGTGGATTGACTTTTGAATGACTGATTTTTATCTCAATTTTAAATCAGCAAGCAGGAAACATGGATTAAATCAATGTATTTTTCATCTTGTTTTGTACTTCTAGGGGGAAAAAACCTAAAAGCTGATGCTCATTGATGCATTAAACTTTAAAACACAGTTGTCTTTATTTTATATTTCTTTGCAATTAAATGTAGTCTAAAGATTAAATTTAGCATTTCCTTTTGATAAACCATAGGACATGCTGACTGCACATTTTAATATTTGTGTAGTTTTATTCAGATCACTTTGACTATAACACAAATTGAATGATGCATTTTTTTAAACTGGCTTGTAAGCTTGACATTAGATTACATCTGGATAGAAATAAATATAAATGCATAAACAGTATCTACAGTTTATTAAATAAAACTACCTTTTAAGTTTGCAGGCCACGTAAGAGAAACTTTATCAAAATTCTTTTGCATTTGAAACAAAGACAGCAGTGAATTGAGCTAATTGTTACAAAGTCCTTCAAGACTTTGGAACCAATTTTTAATGATAAATTGTGAAGTAGAAAAGTATTTCCTGCATTATTTTTCAAATCCCAGTCAGGTTTTTTTCTTTTCTTTTCTTTTTTTTCTTTTTTTGTTTTAATTTAGAATAGCTTAGTCACTAAACTGAGTTAGCTCGTTGAAGTGACATGAAGAAAATATTCTTTCTACATTTGAAGAAGAGGCAGTTGATTTTGTACGTCATTGCTCTTGCTTTCAGGTGTTTGGCCAGTGACTTTCGTCATTTGGGTGATTCACTTTCTTAAAAACTTGGGCAGTAAATTTATTGCTTAATTGTTAATTTTAATATAAATTTCTTGGATTTATAAATTGTAAAATATGATGCAATCCCCTGTGATGGGGCCTAATTTTTGATGGATGTTTTTTGAGGGGAGTGGGAGGGAATGGAATGTTTAGTTCAAGTAAAATGTTCATTTGCATATATTTCCCCCCCCATCCTTGTCCATTCACTTCTTGTCAAGTCATCTGGATAGAAAAGAAAGAAATGAGTTCAGTGGTTTCAGGAGTGTGTAATATTTGTTTTTAATATTTTGATTAGTTGTAAGTTGAGCATTCTTTATTGAATCTTTTTTGCATCTCTTTTGTGGCAGTGTGTTCTAAAAAATCAGCCATATTTTGTGATGCTTT
>NW_017728943.1:2791522-2810017 GCF_001723895.1 Crocodylus porosus | reverse complement strand
CAGGTGATATCCTCTATGAGACCAACTACACAGTTGTGGTAGACTTAAGCTTTCAAATGTGTAGTGTATTCTTTTTTTCAGGTACACTAAGGCTTTTACTTATTATGTTCTCCTATTTTTTCTGAAAATGCCATGTCCCAATACTTAAGTTTTTTCAAATATCCTAATTATTCTTTTTCTGAAAATAATTTTTTTTGTGGCGGATACCATCATGCCAGTGTTAAGGGTGGGAAAAGTCTGCTGTTTAACTGTTGCAGTTTAGGAATAATTTTTTCCTTGGGAATAAGTTTATATAAATGCCTAGTACAGAGTTTCCTCTAGTCGCTATCAGAGACCAGAATACTGGATTATGTAATTTCCTTGTTAGATTCCAGTATTACATTTTTAGGATCCTATCCTCCTGAGTCTGGGCATATAACAACAGCTGTTCGTTTGATCCTTCCTCTTTTTTTATTTGTTTTGCAGTTCTAGCTGTCTTGCACGCTGCATCTAGTTTTATTCTCTGTTCTGCAAATCTTTAGTTTACCTTGCTGTCACCCTCAAATATGTAGCGAATTTGTGAATGGTTCTTGCACTCCTGGGCCAGCACAGCTGCTCAGATACCTTTAATGCCCTATGGCAATCTGGGAAATCCCCTGCAGTGAAGGTAACCCATGTTGTTTCTCCTTTGATCAGCAGTCAGTAGGGGGAAAAAGGTCCTTTATGGTCTTTATATAAAATGAATTGATGTTCTTGACACTTGTTTGTTCCCAGGTACCAGGGTTCCCACAGTTAAACCAGCTTGCCTGCTGCTGCAGGGGTAGCCGAACAGATCAAACCGAACCTCCTTGCATTTTAGAGAGGGCTGCTCCAGGGCTACATGAAGTGCATAAGCTGTTTGTGCTGCTAACCATGGTGGCGAAGGAATCTAAAATTCACCAAGGCAGCCTATTCCACTTAATGGGGAAAGGTTTGCTACATATTCTGTTGAAATGTTCTAAACCTAGAGTATGAGAATACTTCATACATGGCAAATTTAGTTGAGTGTAAAGGAGACACTTGTTCGTTCAGCAAGTGGTACGCTCTTGTCAGTATATTGCTTCCGATTATAGTAATGTATGTGGTCTGTACTAAGTTTCCCACTCTGTGTTCCATGGGACTGTTTTGGATGTCTGTACTTTTCTTCTGATTTTTCTCCTCAACTTGTTAAAGCATTCAGGAAAATGAAGTGATAAGTTTTAACGTTTAATGAGGTTGCAGACTAGCCACTCACTCCCTCCTGTTGGCAGATTCCATTCAAATATTGGAGATAGTTTGGTTCTGTTTTATTAAACACAAAGTGCAACAGGCCAGGATTTTATACCATATCCAACCTGAGGAAACGTTGTCAAATTTTATTTTGGGTTACTTTTAATAATATAAAAAAAATAGAAGAGAAAACGAAGGGTTAGGTTCTGTCTGAACTCTTGGATATGGAGATACCAAAGTACTGTATTTGACGTGAAAGAAATTTTTAACTTTTAAAAAAATAGGCTAGATATCAGAAATCATTCTGCAGTCTAAAGATTTTGTGGTTATATATGGAACAGAAGGACTTGGATTTACACAATGTATTTTTATAACTGTCTCTGCATGCAAATTGAAAGGATTTTCATAAGTTAATAATTGAACAGTTGCAACCAACAGTTGTCTTTTCCGGAAAGCAGATTAGGAGGTTATTGGTTTCCCTCTTGCCTTCAGGTACCACCCTGATTTATTTTCTTGGATATTTGTACTTTATGGTGTCCTAGGCACTGTGTGGGAGGGCAGGTTTGAGATTTTTATTGTTCTTCTGTGTTGCATTGTACTTCCTTTATCTAAAACCCAACCTGCAAGCTATGAGAGATTATACATGTGAAACCACTAAAGGAAACCTAACCCATTTGCTTCTAAACTTTTTCTTTTAGGACCTGATTAATATATGTAACTCAGAGTTGTGGTGGGCTTTGAATTCTTGTAATACTTTTTCCTCCTCCTTTTCTGTGCTTTTCTTTTTTGTCATATCACTTACTCCAGTGCTTCTCATCCTTCTGGACATGTAAGTTGGATGAATGACAGGGGGCTAGTGTGTGGCCCAACCCCATGCCAGATATAGCTATGCAGTGACCCTGTGAGTCATTGCAACCTGATGCATAGAACCACGTCTTCCTGCCTGTGAAAATCTGGTAGCAGGGGCACAGCAATTAATGCTGTCACTGCTCCTCTGCTACCAATTTCTGGACCTGTGATGAAACCCATGGGCCAGATGACATGGCCTGGCAGGCCAGATGGTGACCCAACTGCTTTATTCTGTTTATCCGATCAGATAGTCTGATTCATTGGAACTCAGAAAGCTACTTTTGTATACATTTATTTTGGGCAATCCAAGTATCGTAGCTGTCCCCACTGGTAGGGATGCTGCTTGTGTCTTTAGAGGATGTATAAACTAGGGGAAACCAACAGGCTCTCTTGTTAATACTCTTTTGCTTTTACTTTTGCCTATACCGCCAGAGTCAGTTGCTGTAACGATTTTGGCTATCTTGGTAACAGGTGCTACTGCACAGTAACTATTGCACGTTAATGAACATATAGATAGGTCAGTGTGTTTTTAGGTAATATTAACTTTTCAGTCCCAGCTTAGCTTTTATGTAATTATATGGAAAGACCTACATGTAGTGTTGACTGAATAACATGGTTAATCTTGGGATCTTGATGTGACCGTCTTTTTTTTTTTTTTTTTTCTTTTCTTGATCATCTGTGGTTCATAATGAGTGATTACTGAAAAAAGGTGGTCTTTTTTTTCCTTTTTTTTCTTTACACTTACAATTTCGTAAGAATAAATGGGCTTGATACCTTTCCACCTATTAGATGCTTAAGTGGATTGTAAGCACAAAAATTTAACACTATTTTGCCCTGCCCAAGTCCCCAAAATAAAGTTAATTCATCTGCTTTTGTAGCTTGCCATCATTATAGCCTCAAGAATAAGTCACAAAAAGTAGCAAGGAGAGCCATATTGGTGTTTAATTTTTTTAGAGATGTGAGCAGGATGAAATAGGGTCATGTGCAAGGTGCCTAGTAGATGGAATAGGTTCTCAACTGAGGTGGACAACAGAATGCTGCAGAGCCAGGCTTAGTTCAGATCTGATTATGAAAATTAAGAGTAACATTCTAGTGTGTTCATACTTTCCTATAAGTTAGGTATCTTTTTGACACTTTGGAGAATGCCAACATTGAAGGGTTAATGAAGCATGCATCATTTTTGTCTTCCAATTGACCACCTGCTCAAAGTGAAGAAGGGGTAAGAAAAGGGGGAGAAGTGCAGTCTACTGAACAGGAGATTTAAGAATCAGGTTAAATTAAGCAACCTAATTTATGTTCAACCCTGAACTACTGTGACAGTGGACACTGCAAACTGGGTGTGGCTTCTGATTATTTTGTACGTTTTTCGGGGGGGGATGTTTTGTTGCATATTTATTATTATTGTTTATTATTATTATCTCCTTTGACTGAAATTACAGCTAATAGGGAGGCACCTTGCAGGTGATCTTAGAAAAACGGACAGGAGTGAATTTTAGTCATCTAGACCAACAGTGCTCAGAGGAGCATTCTTCCTGTCTAAAGTCTCTCCTCAGAGTGTCCCTGCTACATAAATGTCTAAAATTAACAGGAAAACTTGTACCAGCAAAGTAACTCCCCTGGTTTTTATTTCCTGCTACAGTGCAAAGCTGCTGCTGCATCCCCTGGATAGGTTTGAATTTGAATAATGAAGCTGAGGGATCTCTAGTGTGGGGTGAATAACCCACAGGGTGCAGAAGTTGCACATTTCACTGGGGGGGGAACCTCTCCCCACTTTCTTCCTAATCCAGCCTCATAATTTGGAGACCGTTATCTTAAATTTTAAAGTCTGATCTTTGCAGAGGTAAAAGTGTTGCATTTCCATTAATGGAGACATTTGAGTCTCCCATGGGTCAGAGCTGTGAAATTTTTGAAGTTCTTGCTCCTTCTGGTACTATTTCATTTAGTTTTGTTTGGGACTTCAAAATGAATTTTGATGCTGATGGCTTGATCTCAGATTTTTGTTTTCTGGACACAGATGGAAGAAGAAACCACTTGCTACAAGTTCTCCAACTGCTGTCTTGTCTAATGCATTTGAACTTTGACCTGCTGACATCAGGTGCAGAAGGTCAACCAGCACTTTTTTCATAACCCAGTTGTTCTTTTTGCCTTTTGGAAGACTGCCAAGATTGTGTCTGTCTCTTGGCAGTTGAAAGCCTCAGCTAAGTCTAACTTCCCTGGATCAGATCTAACTGGTGATATTCACCTACTGGCATAGCTCATAGTAGCAGTGTTCTGACTTTTTCTTGTAATGTGGATATGGCACTATATTATACCTACTGAAACATTATTGTCCAAACAGGAATATATATCTACACATTGACTCCAATTTTCTGGGGGTTTTTTGTACCACCACCTTAAAAATAGTTGTAGTGAAAGCCCGGGTGGTGCAGGAGCTAGGGCAGATGGTTGACATCCCAGAGGTCATAAGTTTGAGGCTGTAGCAAAAGAGCTTATGGTAGGGTCCTGTCGTATGTCAGTGAATTGGTGAATTCTGCTAAATACCTTGTCACAGGGACACAGAAAAGGAAGGTTGTAGGAAGGTGGATGTATTATAAAATCTGGCATAGTTGAAGAACCCAGATCTAGTAAGTTAAAGGTGTACGCGTTCTACATGTGCCAGACAACAATGCGCTGGTACTATTTATGCTTTGTAGTGCAGACTGTCCCTAACAGAAGGCATCTTGTTGCTAAGCAGGTGTAATGACAACTCTAGTTAGTCACCATCTATTTGGATTGGAGTCTGTTGGAGATTGGGGAGATGTAGAATCTTGCTTGATTGCTAGGTGAAACAAAAGCACATTTCAATCTATCTTTTTTTAAACTAAGTATGTAGCTATGCAGTAGTTGAAAATGGGAATGGAAAATAGGGTTTAGGGAGATGCTTGCCATGGGCAAGGAGGAGACATTTTTAGCAGCAGAGGTCTCTGCACAGTGTAGTGTTTCATAAGAATTGCTTTTAGTCTTCCTTTGGGAAGATGACACATCTGGCCTGACATTAGTAAGTACTCTCTGCCTGAGTCTGTAATTAGTTCAGACTTCCGTTGAAGTCTACTTCCATGTGAATTTTATCCTTTATTACTACAAGTATCTTTTGTCTAACTCTTAATCCAGAAAATTATCATAGGCTTGGCAGTTTTCAGAGGTCTTTCAAAATTTTTCCCACCTGTCATATTCCCAGCCATCTCTTAAATCCATATTTCACTAATAGCAGGCATCTTCCGGGTGAATTTAGAAAAACAGGACAGGGTTCGACTTTAAGATCTAGTCCAGCACTGCTCAGATGAGTATTTTCCCTGTGCGAGCCAAATCGTGAAAATAATTGGCAAACATACTCTTACAACTTTTAGTGATGGAGATAGCAGCTGCTTGGGGTAATCAACTACCTATCTACCCTCATAGTTAGAAAATTTTTCCTAATATCCAACGTAAGTCTTCTGTGTTACAAAGTAAGATAATTGCTTTTTGTCCTGTCCCATCTGTCACCATAATTTTTTTTTTTTTTTTTTAAACCACTTTTCATGTATTCGAAGACTATTAAATCCCATCTCAATTTTCTCCAGAGTAACTACTTAAAAAGAGAAGTTGAAAGAATGGAAATTACATGCGTCTTAGTCCTGTAACTATTTTTGTTGCTCTCTTCTGGACTCTTTCTAATATATCTTTATCTAATGAACTATTGGATTTGTCATGAGTTGATATCATAACATCTGACCACCTTAGTTTTGGAAGTGCCTGGGATTCTTAGTCCCATAAATTGGTAAAGTACTCGGGTTTGTCTCTTCCAAGATCTGCTCCTGCTTTTCAGCAGTTAAGCACTCCCTTCATGCCATGCTGGGAGGTATTGTGGGGTTTTGAAGCAGAGGTTTTGAGCTCTTCATTTGGCAGCTTGCGTGTGTGTTTTTTAAAGAGCAGAATGGGAGTGGAAAGGGGTAAGAAATAGAAACATTGGAGAAATTGAAAACAAGGTAAAATTAAGTCAGAAGAAGGGGCAGCTCAAAGAAAATGGAATAGAGGGGCAATATTTAGATAGGATTTGGAGGAAACTCCGATAAGAGGAATGAGAAGGTTAAAGAAATTTGCTAGATGGAAGATACAGGTGTAAGGTTGACAGATTCTTACTTTGGTTTTGCATTATAATGCCAGAAGGGACCTGTTATACTTTTCCAGTCTGATCTCTGCATGATGCAAGCCATAGGACTTACCTGAATGCATACTTCTTGGTTAGAACAGGACTTTTTAAAAAATATCTAATCTTGATTCAGACACTTTTAGTTTAATCTTAGTCCATCACAGTTTTAAACTGTTCCTCCAAAAATAGTAGGGGTACACAATACATTTTTTTTTTTTTTTTTTTTTTGGCCTGGTGGCTGATTTATTAGCACTGATCCAATTGCCAATATGTAACCTGGCATCTTGGAGAGCAGTGTCCAGCTGGTAAGTCTGTTGTGGGGAGGGCATCGAGGGGGACAGAAGGGTGGAATGAGGGAGTGGGGCTAGGCTAGGTGCTGCTCAGCCAGGGCAACAGTTGGTTCCTCTGGGAGGTGTGGGGGGAGTGCTGCCTCCTGCTGCATGCACCCTGGGGCAGTTATTGGGCGCATTTCTTCAAGATCTATGCGTGGGGCAAGGATGGGCTGCTGCTTCAGGCTGGGGGCTGCGCCAGCCTCTTCCCAGCGGTGGGGCTGCGCTGGGACCAGGCAGGATTATGGGGGCAGCTCTGGATTAAGAGTTTCCCCAAAATTTTCTGTAGGTGCCCCCAGTGCTGTTGCCACTTGCCTTACCCTGCCTGCCCTGAGCACAGCCTGGGCCCAGCCCCACCACTGGGAAGAGGTTGGTCCAGCCCCAAGTCTACAGTAATCAGTCTGCCCTGCGCACAGATGTGTGTGTGTGTCCCCTGCCCCCCATCTTGTCTCCCCCGGGGTTGCATGCAGTGCTGGGAGTTGTCCCCCAGATGACTGGCCTGTGGCTCTGTCCTGTACCCCACCCTGGCAGCACCTGCCCAAGCCCCACTTCCTCCCTCACCATGGGGCCTCAATCTGTCCCCTCCTCTCAGCATTTATCAGCGACATTATCAGCCAAAAAAAGCCAGTTGCCGACGATGTCAATTTTTATTTTATTAGTGCTGATATGATATGGACCGGACATATTGGTGCAGCTCTAAAAATAATATTTATTTTACTTCTGTGTATTCCATTGGTGTTGCTTGATCCTTTATCCATGTCAGAATAAAACCTGCAATGCTAAATGGTAAAAATACCAAGAATGGTGTTTGGTTGAGTGCTAAGATGTGAAATGAAGCAAAGTGATTTTGCAGCTAAATTGGGTCCGTTTTAATTCCAAGGTTACTTTGGTTTGAATTGCATTTTAGGATGATGAGATCAAGTAGGAACATGGGTAAGTGGTTTTTGGTGAAAATGCTAGCTGAAAAAAAGTGCATTTGGAGTAATGAAGGTGGGGGCTGGGGGTCCTTCCAAATATAGGCAGAACCCTGGAAAAAGAGCAGTGATTTTTTTTTTTTTTTAAATAATTGGACTTCCCAGCTACTTGCACGCAGGCCACTAGTATACATCTAGATCAGGGGTCTTCAGTTATTTTGAACAGAGGGCTGCTTACTGAGTTTTGGCAAGCCATCAAGGGCAGCATGACAGGCAGCCAGGGGCAGATAAATATTAATTTTCTAAATTTTTTTAGGGCCCCTGTGGGCCAGATAGAATGGCATGGCAGGCCACATCTGACCCACCCCAATCTAGATTGTGCAGAAATGGTGAATGTAAGCTTTTACGCCCTTCTTCCCCGGCTGTGAAGATAATGCATGGAGGCACCCAATGAAATGCTTAACCCACTTTCGTTCATGAGCATTAAATCAAGAACCTCCCTTGTGAGGTACTAAGAAAATGAGCATTAATTAAAGCCTCACTTAAAACTGCTATTTAATGCGCGTTAGAGTAGGCTAATGCACATTTAAAGTGCACGTGTAGACAGCATCCACTGTGATTTAAATGTAAATTAATGCACTTCTGACTTTCTCAGTCTTTATGTAGCCTGAAATAATGACAATGGGGATGTGAGCTGCTCAAGTCTTAACTATTTTCAGCTAAAGCCTACTGACATACAATGTGAATAATTATTATGTTCACTTTAGGGTATGGTATAAGAAAAGTGTTGGGTTGGGGATTGAGGGTTTCTGCAAGAGAATGAATTTCTTAAAGGGGAGAGAAGGTATGGACTACAAAAACAGTAAGGAAGAAATGAATCATAGTTTTACACATGAACATATTTGTTTTGGAGAGGCTGCCAAAATGATAAAGGGAAAAAAGTTCCTTTATTGTACATGAGTTGTTTCCTCCCCTTTAATCTTTGTACAGACTTTCTGCACATATCAGTGGGAGTTTTACTGTGGATTAAGGGTAATGTGTCCTAAATTTATATCCCAGCCTGCAGACCATAATTAAAACTGCAATTTGGTGCTCTTCCCAGAATGATTTTGACACCTCTGAACTAAAGATTCTGGGAGGTGAGCAGTGTCTTGAGTTTGGAGCTGTAGACTTTGAATAAAAGTAATTTTATCTTCACTTTTCATCCTGATTATTTCAGTTTATCAGAGCATGGGGTGTCCTTGATGGCTGTGAAGTTTTAAAGAAAGGTTTCATTTTGAGAATTCTTTGGACATTTCTTTCTAGTCTTGGACACTGTCTTTTTCCCTTTCTGCGTTTCCTTTCATGTAATGCCATCTGTTTTTCATTTGCTTTCTCATTTCTCTGACCTATTTCTGAAATCAGTTTGCACAACCCCCTTTTATATAATCGGTGCACAGAAGTGTCTGAACTCTGACCAGACTTGCTTCCTCCCTTCCTTTTTAATTTTGCTCATCAGGTCTAGCAACTGTGTTCAGCCAGAATTGAAGGGGATTTTGTGCCCTCTGTGACATTTTAAATCCAAGTAGCATCAATTTAAACCTCGGGCCATGCAATAGATAAGGGTCAGCATTTTTTGGGAGGGGTTGTAAGGCTGGAGACAGGATGTGATGGCAGCCTAAGTCTGCTTGGAGGTTGGGCTTTTGAATGTCCTAGTTCTGGTAGAGCGGAAGGAGCAGGGAACAGTTTTTTCAAGGCTTACTGGAGTTTGATTTCACAGTGAGGCATTTTATTTTGAAGCTTTGGACAGTGATTTCGTTGTCCTTTTTAAAAATACATTGGCGAGTGTGAATGTTTGCGACCTGCCATCAATCCAGTTTTGAGTTCATACCTGTTAATCAGGGAAGAAGTAGCCAACAATTTTTTTTTTTTTAATCATTCATAAGGATTAGTGGTTCTATCCTTTTCACTTTTTTTTTTTTTTTTTAATTCAGATTTTCAGGCAGCTGTCAGTAGCTCTCTGAATTGCACTTACACGCAGGAAGAAAGGGAGCAGAATGTGATAGGACCTGCAAACTTACTCTCTGGTGCCACACTGGTTAGGTCTGTGACTTGCTGCTTTTTTTTTTTTTTTTTTTTTTTTTTTTTTTTTTTTTTTCCCTTGTATTTGCATGTCTTTGAAAGTGGTCAGTTGCTAACATCAGTCTCTGGAGAGTCCATCCAGGCACCCCTGGCTAGGAAACCTAGTGTATTCTGCCTTGTTGCCAGCAGCAGTGAAAAGAGGGGGGAGGAGGGTGCATAAATATCCCTTGATTCAACATTTGCCTCATTGCTTTTTCAAGGTATGATAGCTACTGAACTTAATTAGGATTTGCAGACTCTCAGAATGCAGACTGCTTAGGTCTGGTTTACTTACTCAACCTTAAATTCTCCAGTTGAGCAGCTGTCAGACAAATTAATCTCTGTGTTCTTTCTTGGCTCCTTCTGTCCCAGGAACTACACAGGAGTGTAAGGTTTGCAGGAATTAATGAATTTGAATTGGTTATCAGAATCTTGGGGAGCTCAAGCAAATAAGTCTTTGCTTTTGAATGGAATGTATTTTCCAGAATCCTTAACTCTGACGGAATTTCTTTTTTTTTTTTTTTTTCCTGATCCATTCTGTAGTGTTTCATGCTTCATCAAACATGCAGAGGCCTAAATTGTGATTGTCCTACTATGTTTTTTATTTTCCATTTTCCTTCCCATAAGGCCTGCACCAGCAGGTCAGCCACTGAGATGAAGGAAATTCCTAGCGTGCATCCTGTTTGATCCATCTTTCTAACTCCAGCTGTGAGGGACCTGATGCAGCTATAAAAGAGGGGTAAGAGGTCAGATGGCTTTGCTTCTGCCAAGGTTACCCAGTGAAGCCGAAGCATACAGGCACTTGTACACTATTCCACCAAAAGATTTCTTCAGTGATAGTTGATCCAGTGGTAAGAGAAATGAAAAATTTAGAACTCTTGGGTTCAGAGATGTTACTTTTTTATTAGACCAACTGAGAAATTGCAAAAATAAAAAAGTGTGTGTGCACGCACATGTCTCTTATTTGTACGTATGTATATTTATTTCTGCAAGCTTTCAGGCTCACGTGGCCTACATCAGGCTCAGGGAAAGTTCAGGATGGGAAGTGAGAAGAGAGGCTTTTGGGCAGTCATGCTGTGGTTCTATTACAGCTCATACTATTTAAAGTGAGAGTTGAAAGTATTTAGCTTGGAAACTAGTATAATTGAGGAACAACAATGCCATTTTGTTGCAGTAACCATTGCAAGTAAGATTTAGACCTGGCTATGAAATGTGTAACAAGGCTTCTTGCGCTGTTTACTTTCTTTTATGTTCCTCTCCTATCCATCTTGTTGTGTTGGGCTCAGTATAATTAGTCTTTTCTTAAATTCTGTTAAGAATGGATGAAAATAAGTGTGTTTGAAACCTTATGACCTTGTAGTGGAGAGATAGGCCTTTTTGGCTCAAATTGCTTTGGTGGGTTGGGCATTTTGTTCTTTATGTTTAAAATATGCTCTTGTAGTTTCTGATTAGTGTAGATATTAAATACAGCTTCTTGCCATTTAAAATGTGTGTTTGTGTACACAAGTGCTTCCAAAGGGACTGAAGGATTTAGGGAGCTTATTGGAGTTACTTGTCCCTGCTGCATGGGAGCGATCCCAATAAATAAACCTAGGGAAATCGTGTGGTTTCCCTTTAAGACTGTTGACCATCTAGTCTGTGATGCACAAGTTGGCAAGGTCACTGTTTGTGAAGTGAGAGAGATTTTGCAGGGGTGAAGGAAGGGTTTAAAAAGATTAAATGCCTACATCCGGGTGGTTGTGCTTCAGATCATAAATTTTCTCTGGTAGCTTGTATCCATTTGTTAGTGTCTGATCTTTTCAAAAGGAAGGGCTTAACTACAGATTTTTCCAAAGACACGAAGGAAGAAAATAGAACTCAAAGAGATGATGATGAGTGCTGAAAAAAGTGTCCTCCCCATTTTGCAAAATAACAAAGTCCAGGAAAAATCTGAACTGTGGGGGAGGGGATCATACAGCATCTAGCCAGTTGCAGCACTGGAATGGTTGGACATTCCTCGCCCTTTACATTTTGAATAGTGGATGCCTCATGTTGCTCATCTAATAAGACCAAATAATAGCTCTTGCCTATCAAGTACTACAAGCAGCACATTTCTCAAATCTTGCAAAATAGAACAGAGCACTGGGATATTTCCAAAGCTTACTTTTTTTTTGCCTGCACCTTTATTTAAAATCTTAAGATTTTTGTGTTTTAGAAGGAAAGTAATCAACTGTGAGCTTTATGCTTCTTCATGATCTGAGAGCAGCCTTACTAGTTGTGAAACCCCCACCTTTCTCTCTACCCCTGCTCCGTGTGACTGGCTTTGACTTGATCGAAGGAGCCTTTTTGGACATGTAGAAAAGTTATTTAATAGTAATGATGATGTAAATACAAGTGCAATTCATTAATGTTAGAAGCAACCCACAGTTTTGGATGAGTGATATATGGAGTTAACTTTTTCCTTACTAGGGTAAGCCAGTACCCATATAAATTCTGGTGATGTGACATGCCCAAGATTATACAACGAATTGGTGTCAGAAAAAGGAAATTGGAATTCTTGCCTCCCAAATTTTGTTCTTTTAAACCATTCTGGAACTGGTTTACTTTTTAAATCCTTTAAAAGATCTATAGAATATAAGCCATAAGTGAGGTGTTTGTAATGCATGATTTTTTTATGCTCAGTAATGGGACATTTGATCTTTGTGAAGTCTATGGAAGCTACCAGCATCCCATACAGCCCACCTTGGCAGTAATATGTAGTATATTCTGGGGCTTCCAAGCACCTGGCCTACTTGGTGTATATCTTTCTTTCCACTTGAGAAGGTCATATTGCCTTACCATTCTGCATGGGCTTCTACACTAAGGCCAGCTGCCAAATGGTTATTTTTCCCAAAGTATCCTACTTAAGAGTTCAACAAATTTCATTTAATCGCTCCAATTTTTTTTCTTATAATGTTAGTAGAAGGTGCAGAGTCTGTGTGGTATGTTACCGTTTAACTTTTGTGTATGAGGCTTTCTTTTGCTATAGGGAAGCTGTACCTACAGACTTGGGATACCCATGCCATAGGGAATTTTAAAAAAATCAGCCTATACTGAAGGACTGTCTTTGTGACCCCTTACACGGAAGGCAAAGAAAAAAGGTATTTGGATACAGATGTTTAGTCAAATGCTACTCCTTCACTTAATGTTCTGTCTTACACTGTAGAGCTGTTTACACTTAGTACTTCTAGTATTACTCGTCCTTTGGGGGAAGTCTGACTTGAAGTCAAGTATACTTCATGTGAAGCAAATGTCCTATAGAAACCCTACTTTGGTCAGCAAGGGCTGTGAAGACTTCAGCTCCAAAAGTCTTGAAGCAAGTGTATTGGGATGTGTGGAGAGGAAAAAGGAAGAGAACAGTAGTCTGCCTATACTCAAGGCTTGAAACCTCTTCCTCTGCTTCCACCCTTTTATTCCCCCCTCCCCCCCTTTAGTTGGATCATGGGGAAGTTAAAACCATCAGTTTTTCTTTCTCGTGGCATGACATATATGTCCCAGATGCACAGGAACTTCAGTACTTGTATATTTTGGTAGTGTGCATTTTGCTTAGTTTTCAACATAACACTTCAGTTTTGTGTACTTATGGGCAAGGCTAGTTGAATTGTAATTGGTGTGTAAGAGTTTGCAATGAAGGGCAGTGGCCTCCAATGGTTATTTTCAACCGGACTAGGGAAATTTTAATGATTTTTCTTATGTGTAGAAAGTTGTATTGGTATTCTTTGGTCTGGATTTCTGTATCTGGCCTAAATGGAAGGATGGGGTGAAATTGTTTATCTAGATCTTTGATTGCTAATTGAATTGCAGTTTGCTGCTGCTTGGGATTTCTGTGCGTTTTTGAAGTGTGACTAGATATGAATGATTTTTTTTTCATCTTAATTATATATCTAGACCCTAGGAAAAGAGCTTACAGTACTGAGTATAGTCTTTCTAAATGGAAGCTATTCTTCAACATGGGTTGTCACCCTGGGGGTATGCAGAGCAGTGCTAGGGGGTACACGTGGGCGGGCAGGGCTGGAGCACCGCTGCCTCCCAGGAGCATGGCTGGGGAATAATGTACGCATTGGACTGTACTGCAGACATGGATTCAAAAGCTTGATTTTTGCTGTAAGTGAAGTTTTTTTGTGAAGGAAAATGGTGCATTACTTATCTAAACGGTGTCTGGTCAAGTGTGAGGTGATCTCTTAAGATCTTGAGGACAGGCATTTGAGTAACTTTTATCTAGTGGCTATAAAACAATTTCAGGAAACAGTGGCATGCGTCTTGTACCAGTATAAAACATGTAGAGAGTTAGTTTTGTTAGTCTGAAGTTAGACAGAAGGTAGGGCAGGCTTGCACTTGAATGAGTTAGTGCAGTGGTTCTCAGCTTTTTTTGATTCAAGGCATCCCTTGGAACATGTCTCTTGGCTCACTCTTGTTTTTTGACCATGGGAAAAAATAGAGCAATTCTTTGGTTGCAGAGAGCTCTGAAAGACCACAGCAGGTCAGTGTGTGAGATGCTGGATTTGTATTTGAAATCTCTGGCTCTTTCTTGTGAATCATATTTAGGTATTTGCATACCTAATGAGAGTAATGCAGTGGCACCTGTGGCACTCCTGGTTGAGAAGCACTGTTATTCTATAGCAGCGGTTCTCAGTCAGGATGCTGTGGCCCACTAGGATGCCTTGAGAGCCTTTGAAGGGTGCTGCATAATGTTAGCACTGTTAAGTATGATACTGTGATTCGCAGGGTGCCACCTTGTCCTGCCTTGTGCCAATATAAAAACGTTGAGCTGAAATGGAGCGTGAGGTAGGTTTGTAAGAACTGACTTCTCAGGAGAACTGGTTTGAAATGCTTTGAAAACTCAACCTGCAAATCGTTTGAATGTTTCAGCAGTTTTTACTAGTCATTTTAATATTTTACAGCATATTGAAAATAAAGAACTAGAACTGGTAATTTTCCAACTTATTGCTCTAAGTACATTATCACACAAGGATTTATCTGTTAAGTTCAGTGTTTTTAATTATTGTCTAGTATGAGGGAGGGGCAGTTCATAGATCTTGTTAAGATCTTAACCTTTATTTAACATTGCTAATTCTTTTGTGTTAAAACGGAATCGTAGAATTATAGAAAATAGGGTTGGAAGGGACCTCAGGAGATCTAGTCCAACCCCTGCTCATACAAGGTCCATCCTCAACTATATCATCACAGTCGAGGCTTTGTCTGCCTAGGTCTTAAAAACCTTTAAGGATGGAGAGTCCACGACCTCTCTGGGTAGACCGTTCCAGTGCTTTACTACCCTCGTCATGAGTTCCCTGCTAAGCCAAGCTGAACTTCTGCCATACTTTCTTGTTGTCTTGGGCATCAGGTTGGTTCATTCCTGTATGCTTTGTAAGGTTTCTGTAAAGTATAGCTGGTTCTCCTGGATTCCTCTCCCCCCTCAGACTAGCCTCCCAGGAGATCCTGCCCATCTGTTCCCTGAGGGAGTGGAATTCTTTTCTGAAGTCCAGGGTCTGTACTCTGCTGCTCTCCTGCCTTCCTTTCTTTGGGATCCTGAACTCAATCATCTCATGGTCACTGCTGCCCAAGTTGCCATCCACTCTATACTCTTCACCAGTTCTTCCCTATTTGTGAGCAGCAGATCAAGTTGTCCCCACCACTCTCCAAAAAAGTGTCCTGCATTGCTTGTGCGCTGTTGTTTTTGCCCTCTTAGCAGATGGGGTAATTTTGAAGTCCCCCATGAGAACCAGGCCCTGTGACTGGGAAACTTCCACTAGCTGTTTGACAAGCCTCCATCTACCTCATCCTCCTGGTCTGGTGGTCTATACCAGACACCAACCATGACATCCAGTCTCCAGCTTCATGCTATACCTCTGAGCAATCATATAGCTCTTCTACAAAGAGCATCTCCTCCCCTTCTCCTCTGCCTCTGTCCTTCCTGAACAGTTTATATACATTCATGACAGTACTCCAGTCATGTAATCTATGCCACTGAGTCTATCATTCCCATCGTATCATAGTTCTGTGACTGTACAAGGACTTCCAGGCCGCCTTGCTCATTTCCCAGGCTCTGTGCATTCATATAGAGAAGCCTGTGGTAACTAGCTGACTGTGTTACTTTCTCAGGAAGAATGAGAAGGCCTCCCCTTCTGTAGCCTTGGCTGTAGGAACTTTTTTTTCCCCTTGACTTTTCACATTTAGGCATAAATATAAACCTCCAGTGGTATGAACTGTCTACCGTAATGTGGTTCTTTATGGATGCTACTTATTTTGATGCCATCTGAAGAGCAGCATAGGTACCCACTTCATTACTGGGCTGCCCTACCACATATGTCCAAGCTGGTTCAGCGTGGCGGCATATATTTGGCGTGCTCTGACTATTCCATTCATTTGGATGGACACTGCCTTCATAACGGATGCCAGAACACACACAGTAACATAGGCAGTTAGCCAACAAATTGCCACTGCTGAGATGTATGATTGAGGGCTCTACAAGGATGGAGATAGAGATTTCCCTAGCTTTATATACTGTACATGTGTTCCTGGAAAACGGTGCATAACTTGAATTCGCGTAAAGGGAACCCACTTTACAATGTAACCAGTCAGGATATGTTCCAAGACCTCAACTGTATTGACCCGCAGATCTATTTCTACGACTTTTTTACAAGACCATTTCGGTACTCCCCAACAGCAGACAGTACACAAGCACAGGGCACTATCACAATGGGGATGGCAACTACAGAAATGTCGCAGACAATGAGCGAGGATTGGAGAGCTACACCGGAGACCGTTTTGGTGCATGTCACTCCCACAATGCACCGCACAAAGCAGCTGACTGCAGGCTTCCACCACACCAATTGCATAAGAGTGAATTTACTGTGCCTATAACAAATTTTTGGTATAAAAAGGGTCATCGCATAAGAGCGAATTTGCACGTACAGAACCTGCATAAAGCGAGGGAAACCTATACAGTAGGTGACAAGTTCCTAACCTGTGTAGGCTCTGATGGTAGCTTGTTACAGTGTTGCTCCAATTCAGTAGAAAAGAGTTTGCATATAGTTAACAATATTTAATGTGGTATAATAGCTTTTAACCCTGTGGAAAGGAGAGAATTTTTTTCAAGTTCCTTCAACCCCCCCCCCCTCCATGCTCCTGTATATCGTGTGGGTTTGAACTACCCAATGCCCTGTTTACTTTTACTGAAAGGAGTATCTGTGAGTTTAAACATTAAGGACTTTGTCAGCCTACAGTGTGTAGTAAAGGCCTCCTGTGAATAAAAGTATGCAGGGAAGTTTCTTTCTATTTGTTTTACGGTGGATTTAGTCTGGCTGAGGTCCTCTGTCAAGGACAGGTATAAGACAGGCAACGACAGTGCAACATTTCCCTCCTCTTCTGCCCAGAAAGACACACTACTCTGTCTTTCTCTTAAGTCCTTGCTCTACTAGCATGCCATACTCTTTTGCTGAAGGGCACCTGCGGGAGAATAACATAATTTAGGTTTACCCAGTCACTTAGTTTCTAAGTCTGTCAGGTAAGAGTCCTAGTTGTGATGGTGATTTTGTTCTGTTATTTTTGTGGTAGACACCCCAGAATTAATTTTTCACCTGGAATGTTTGCCTTCTCTTTTTTGTTATTAAGTGCTTGACTATATACCCCTTACTGTCATTTGATGACACCAGTCCCACTGAAGAATCTACTTAGTGGGATTAAAGGGGCTTGGGCTGACCCTAGCATTCCAGTCCGGGTACTGTAATAGGCACTTGCCACCAGGATAACTGAACAAAAGCTGTTTGTTGCTCAAGGCCAGACATTTCAAGAGTGGGTTTTTAACATTAGACACCAGATTAATGTTTAGACAAGTGAAAAGGTGACTTAATTTTAAGAAACTCACAGTAGGTCTCAGTTCAGTGATAGTTCTGAATTACAGCTGTATCTAAAATTGAAAAGTACTTGGGTCTACTTTGTCCTTCTCATCTTGGTCCCTGGCCAACTTGCTTCCTTTTTTTGTAGCATTGCTGCATAACCCTTACACTTGTTAAAGGTATGTTGTTTTTTACCAATACATTCCTTGCCCTTTTGTCAGTGTAACTTCAATTTAAAATGCTAGATTAGGTAGACTACTGCTCTGTATTGTACCCTGGGGTGTGGTGGGAATACTACTAAACAAGCGTGCTACTAGGAGTGAAAGATTAAAAGTGATATGCTTTAATCCACTGTGAAGAGTCAGTTGAGGGCAGTGGCAGTGCATATTGATAGAGTAGAATGTGGACAGCCAGTGAGTGCATTACAATAGATCCTTGTTACTCTAGTTTTTTGGGTTTGGTGGGTTTTTTTGTATTTTTTTTTAAAGTGAAGTGCACATGGAAAAAAATAAGATCCAGTAACTTAAACACACATGGTCATTGGTAGCTGTGGTGGTTCTTCGAGACGGTTCTGTAACCTGGTCTTCTGTATTGGTCATTTCTTGAAGAGACATGACCATGATAGCATTTGTCCAGTTTAGTTCTTTGAATTCCACATACTTGATTTAAATTTGCTTAGCACTTTGGAACTGTTGTCCCTGTTGTTAGAATAACTCTTGAACTAATGCCCTTTGGCTTCCCCTCCCCATTGATATATTCATACGTGCTCTTCTACTTCTGTAAGGACAGCCAATTCAGAATGTGCATAGAAGCTCTCTATTACGATGGTCCCAGGTGGCTTGTGCTAGATGGGGAAAGCATTGAGGACCAACATTCACTTCTGCTTCTATGTCCAAAGTTACTAGCCCAGCAAGCATGGCATTTTTACCTCGGTGTAGTTTCTGTGATCCAGTAATCAGAATTGGTCCAATGCCAGAAAGCATTTCTGCTTTCCTTGCTTTGGAACATATAGTTGCTAATTCTTTATTTTATGCCTTCTGATCTTCTAATGT
>NW_017728943.1:2778195-2791087 GCF_001723895.1 Crocodylus porosus | reverse complement strand
AAAAAAAAAAAAAAAAAAAATGCAATATCTGCAAAGTGCAATAAAGTCAAGCGCAATAGAACGAGGTATGCCTTCATAGCAGTAGCTCCCATTTTTACAATATAATCATATCCTATACTTTTTTTCCCCCTACCACTCTGGACAGCTTTTGCAGTGCTACATTGAATGGTAGTTTTTTGTAACAAAACCCAGGAATACGCTTGCTTTTTTGATTCTTGCATCTATTTTTCTAGACCAGAGTCAGAAACACTTCCTATATTTTACTGTCGGCCATAACAGTTATACATACTAAGAGGTGAAAGCTCCATGGATCAGTCCCAATATGGCATGCCTACCCCTCTTCGACTAAATTACCTTCTCCTTTAATATTTTGTAGTTTTATTCTCTGTCTGTGCCTCTTAGTGTAAAGAAGCAGTAAGAGGCTGCTGGGTCATTTAGACAGGCGAGATGAGTTTGAGTGCTTGAGGAATGAAGGTGGGGGTAGTATCGCGCACACACTTTCTTCCTATAGTTTCTATAACAAGGGGGTGGAAGTTGTGAAAGATAGTTACAGAACTAGAGAACACTTTATATGAAAGGCCTTCCCATGTCCCTTTTTTCCTAAAGGATCTGGGTTCCCTTGGAACAGACATCTGGGGAAAAGAGGAGCAATCTTTGAGGCTAGACCTTGTGGTTTAAAGCTCTTGCCTTCAAGTGTTAGAGGAAGTCTTTGTAAAATAATCTTCCCTAGCCTGAACCTTAAGTAACAAAACCAACCTCTCTATTGCTACTGTTACCTTTTTGGAGGAAGATTTCATGCCTGTCCTTCCGTTATAGCAAATGTGGCACCACTCAGTGATTTGTTTTATGGCACAGATAAGCCTTACTGAACATGACCTCCCCTAGCTTGCAGCCAAAACTTTGTTCTCTCTTTTTTTTTTTTTTCCCCCTGTAACTATGAAGCGACACAAGCAGAAGCTTGGAAATCTGGGCTTTTCCATGATTGAGTGAGCATAAAATAGAATTAGATATATGCATGCAGTTTCCTCTCTCTCTCTCTCTCTCTCTCTCTCCTCTCTCTCTCTCTCTCTCAGCAGAGAGCGCCTGAATGTATGTACTAAATGCAGTTTGTCCCTTCTGGGCAGGGGTGTTGGTACAGTAAGGCCACTACTGAAGGTTTTAATTCAGCAAATTATGGCCTCTTCTACCTGTTCCAAAAAAGTCCTGAAGTAGAACTGGAAATTCCTCATTCGAACTTTCTGTATTCCCACTGATTTATAACTTCATATAGTGTTTCTCATTTGCAGGAAATTCTTCCAGGTTTCAGTCTGCACCTCTGTCATGGTATCTATCTACCGTGCTCTTCATAGTTTCATAGTTAGTAGGGTTGGAAGGCACCCGAGTAGATCATCTAGTCTGACCCCCTGCCACGGGAGGAAAGAGAACTGGGGTCAAACAATGCCAGCAGGGTGTACATCTAGCCTCCTCTTAAAGACCCCCAGGGTAGGAGCCAGCACCACTTCTCTCGGAAGTTGGTTCCAGATCCTAGCCGCACTGACAGTGAAGTAGCGCACTAGCCCAGGGGTGGGCAAAATGCAATCTGCAGGCTGGTTCCAGCCTGTAGAGGGGTTTTGTCCCACCTGTGGCGGGTTCCTTGGTCCTGCCTGGCCAAGGTACCACCTGGCTGTGGCATGTTCTGTCACCCCCTGGGCATGCAGTGGGGCTGGGACAGCTCTGTAGCTGGACTTCTTTTTAAGGAGCCTGGGCAGCGGCAGCCCCATCACTACTTCTCCCAGTCTGACAGTCATAGTGGGTACCAGCATGCTGTGTGCCAGCTCTGGGCTCACCCATCCAGGTTGAGCAGCTGCAGTGCTGGACAGAAACTGCTGCTCCAGTGCAGGGTGAAAGTGGCCCCACCCCCTCAAGGCCACCAGCACTTCCTGGTGCAGCTGCCTGGAGCCTGCGTGGGGCTGACCTGCATCTGTGCCATGTTACCGCTGCCTCTAGGCTGGCCCATGAGGCAGTGTTGGCAGCGCAGAGCAGACAGGGCAGCCCTGTGCGGGATCCAGGCAGCTGCACCAGGAAGTACCGGGGGGGGGCTGCTTTTACTCTCTGCTGAGCAGCAGTTTCTCTCCTGTGCTGCTGCTGAGCCTGGGTCCCAGTCCTGGCTCTGGGCTCACCTGTCTGGACTGAGCAGCGGCAGCGCCAGTTAAAAACTGTTGCTTGGCACAGGGGGAAGTGGCCCTCGCTGCTGCTGGGCAGTTTTTGCTGCAGTCACCCAGATCCTGCACTGTGCTAGGCCTGTGGCTCCATCTCTGCTGGCTCTGGGCAGCCCCATGCAGCAGTGGTAACAATGCAGAGCAACCGCAGGGCAGCCCAGAGCCGTGGGGCAGCTTGGCACAATGCAGGCTCCGGAGGCTACACCAAAAACTGCCTGGCGGTGGCCGGTGGGGGGGAGCCACTTTCCTTCGTACCAATCAGTGTTTTCTGCCCAACGGCTGGTGCTGCCGCTCAGCCTGGATGGATGACCCCAGAGCTGGCACAGGGTCAGGGCTGTGCTGCTACTGTGCGTCTGGGGGCAACAGCAGCAGCAGCAGCTGGAAGGAGCTGCCCTAGCTACACTAAGCCCAGCGGCAGTAGCACATGCCATGGCTGGGTGGTGCAGAGCAGGTGCAGGCCACGCTGGGCTGTGCACTGTTGGTAGTGGCAGGGAGGCACCACAGAGCATGCAGGCTCTGGGCTGTTGTGGGGTGGGGGCTGACTGGCTTGGGGGTGCATGCAGGGGATCCCATGCACACCCCACTTACCTTTCCCTGCATGCAATCAACCACCCCACGAACATCATACCCATCCATACACCCTCCCCCACACTACCCCACATTTTGTACCCGGACACCTCTGGGGGGAGCCCCACTCACTGCTACACACGCACACCACATACCCCCATAGTCCCCACAATATACAAGAGTAAGACTTCATTTTGAGCTATTATGCAATCACTTAGTATATTCACCACAAATGCGTGCACATCAGGACAAAAACATTTTTTTAAAAATGTGTTGTTACTGATGTTTGATTTTGTTCCTGTTCCAAAAGTTAAACAACAACAAAAAAAAAGATGGCAAGCCCCCTTCTGAAAAGGAGTACTTCCAGGGGCAAGGGGAAGGACTTCCAGTGACAAAGGTCAGAGTTTGGGGCAGGACTTCTGGCACCAAGCTGGTGATCAAGGAGCAGGCCACCCTTGCAGCTCTCAACAGCTCACCAAAAATCATTAAGTGGTCCTCCAGCCAAAATATTTGCCTGCCTCTTCTCTAGCCTCCCCTGTGTGTGCTTGGAACAGTTCGTGGTTGTTCAGTAGCATTAATGTTGTGACAGCTTAAACTTTCCATCAGGTGTCATGTTATTGGAAAAGTCTTTATCTGTGACTGCAGACCCCAGTATCAGAACTGGAAGTGTATAACTCTACTCCTTCCTTCCTTATCTGCCAGGCACAACCTAATGAATCCAGTTGGGAGTAGAATGAGAGGGAAGGAATGAGGGATTTTTTTTATCCTTTCAATGGGTGACTTAAGTGATGAAACAGTGATCTAGGACTGAGAGGCTGACTTCAATCCAGTTTGGGGTGGTAGTGTTCAGAAATTGCCTGTAGCCAGCCAGTGTTGTTGCCAATTTTTTTTTTTTTTAAGTTAGTTGATGGTCTGTTCTAAGCACTGTTGGACAGGTATGCCCTTTTCATGGTCTCATAGTGACAACTCATTGGTCTCCCTAACTGGAAACCTGGGGAAGAGGCCTGGAACTGGAAAGGCCACAGAGACCCTTGTCTTTCTCAACAGAAGTATGGTTCTTCCACTTCAGAATTGTGATGTATTAGTTTTGTCTGTACTGCAAAGGAGGTGGTATTGGCAGAACTTGCAGGAGTTGAAGGGGTTTTTTGGGTGCCATTTTACTTTATTAGAGTAAATTGAAAGCCTGTAGAAAGCTAGTCCTGCTCAGCCTGTGCTGTACTAATTATAAAGTTAAGCAGAGGACTTGTAGCATCCTCACTACCAACATCCGCCACTAATACTTTATTTTGAAATGTACTGTATTACAGGGAAGTGCCAATCTATAGGAGTGCTGCAGTAGTATTTGCTGTGTTTAATGGTGTTCTGCACTGCCCTTTACCATTAGCAATATTTAACTTTTTTTTTTTAAATCTTGGAGTATTGATTTACTCTGGAGTATGAAAATGTTCAGTCCTCAGCACAAGTGCCTTGCCAGTTATGCTCCATGAGCATTGGTTCTCAGGAATGTGAAAGAAGTATCTTTTGAACAATAGGCCCTGATCTATCTGCCTACCCTTCATTCACTCTTCCCCAGGAGTTGTGCCAGTAGGTTCTATAGTATCAAGTGTTTGTGGAGGTGGGAAGGGCACAGCACATTAGACCAATGAGGGACAGCCTTTTAGGCAAGTATGTCGCAGCTTAGCCCCACACCTTCCCCGAGTGCCACTCTGATCCATTTTCCCTGCTTGTTTTGTTGCTGTGCTTTCTGTTCTATGTCCTACCTGCCACTGCTGCTGCATACCACACAGAGGCATGCTCAAAAGACAGCTGTTGCAGAAGTGTAAGCGTTTACTATGTGCTGCAGTTCTCCTTTGTGGTGTGCAATGACAGTTACAAGAATTTTAATCACCTTCCTCCCTTCCTTATCCTGTTTATTGTCATAAGGGTTTTGGGTGCAAGGAAAGTAGGCTTACAGAATCTAAGTAGCTAACACCAGGGTCACGGGTTCAATCTCCAGTTGGATTAGATGATTTCTTGAGGTTCCTTTTCAGCCTTACTTCTCTTTCTGGTAAATTCTTCCTCTACTAAGGTGTGAGGTGATGATTTCTGTTGCTGTCTGGATGGGGCCGAGGCAGCTGGAGAGGTGCTTGTTGATGCACAAACTTCCTTGTGTGTTAAGTTTTTAAATGTATCAACGTGGTTTTAGTTTGTACTGAGCCTGAAGGGGAAAGCTTGGTTTTGTATAAGCATGTTAGAGTTTTTGCCAGTATTCTTGTCAGCCCTTATGCACACACATGCTGGTGGCAGTCAAACTTATTGCACAGAGATTTATATACTGTTCTGTGTGCAAAGCAATTTGGGGTCCCAGATGACAGGTATAAGAAAAAGCAATAAGATTACTGCAGCAGGTGCCAGTTATACCTCACATAGTAGTTAGCTGCAAAAATGTCTCCCATCATATAATCCCTGTATGCAAGCTTAACTCATTGGTTTGAGATTGCTAAAAATAAATTGGTTTGGGGGGGGGGGTTGTGTATGAAATGAAATTTGGCATGAGCATACTGTTACTTGGGACTAACAGCTTTGTTTGGGTTTGGGTACAAAGGAAAAATAAAGTTGCAGTAGAAAAAGACCTTGAGAATATGACCTAATCTGGTAAAGTTTTAGCAGTGTAATGGAATGGCATCTCTTACATGCACTTCACTTATGCCTGGCCCCAACAGGTACATATGGTCAGTGCTCTGGCTGTTGGAGTGGGACAGTGTGTGAAAGGTTGTAAAGCTCTTACTGAAGGAAATGGCAAAATATTCTATTATTATTATTTTACTGTAAATATAGTTCTTTGCCAGTTTTTTTTTGTTACACTTTACCACTTTTCAACTAGACTTTCATTAAGATTTTCTTCCATTTTTGGAGAATTGGGTATAGCAGTAGATGTGCTGCCTCTGTTTAAGCCAGGGGTCAGCAATGTATGACCCACGGGCCAGATCTGGCCTGCCAGGTGATTGTCAAACCCCACCTGTCCCTGTCCGGGGCAGCTTTGTGCCTCACCTGCCAGTGGCACTGCTCTGGCCCTGGCCAGCACTCTCAGCCCTGCTGCTCCAGCCATCCGGCACTGCTTAGATCCCCCCCACCTCCAGTGGCTCTCCTTCTTCCTGTACCTGCTGCACCACTTTGGGTAACAAGTAGCACAGGGAAGAAACAACAGCCATGGTGACGCATGCCAGGCACCACATGCCTGGCCAGGTGGAGGCAGGCTGCAGCTGGGTGGCGTCTGCCCCAGCGTGGGGGCTCCAGCTGCCTTCCACCCACTTGGCCACATATGAATCTGCAGTGATGCAGCTGCAAAAAAAGGCTAATGTTGTTTTGGGCTGCATGAATAGGAGCATTAGATGGAAGGCACAGGATATGGTAATGTCCCTTTATGTGGCACTGGTTAGATCTCATCTAAATTATTGTGTGCAGTTTTGGGCCCCACATTTTACAAAAGGTTATGGAAAAGGGCATGGGATGCAAGCCATATGAGGAGTGGTTGAAAAACATAGGCATGTTCAGCTTGCAGGAAAGGCAGTTTAAGGAGGGAGGGGGAACATTATGGCAGCCCTTAAGGTATTTGGGCTGCTATCAAAAAGAGGGAGACCACCTTTTCTCTGCTGCAGAGAACAGGACATTGCCACAAAGTAGGTTTTGGTTGGTTTCTGGAAAAACTTCACTTTTAGAACAGTGAGAATTAGACTGCCTAGGCAGGCAGTGGAATCTCCATCATTAGGCGGTTTTCAAGAAGAGTTTGGATAAGCATTGGTCGGGGTTGATCAAAACTAACTAGATTAGTAGTGGCCAAGTCTGAGAATTTTGGAGGTGTGCCAGTGCTCCTGCTGGGACTAAAACCCAAATGTTCCTGGTGAGATTTTCTTGCTCCTCTGCTTAGTCAGACTGATTGCCACATTAAGGATCAGAAAGGAATTTTATCCCCTGCCCAGTTCATCCCAATCTATAACCATGGAGGGGGGTGAGGGATGGTTGTCACGACCTATAGCATGGGCAAGGGTGAAGCACAGCCCTCTTGGATTTCTTGAGTTCATTTAAATATCCTTACAGCAGTGGGACACTGACGGCCCTCATCTCTGCTTTACATGTGACAGGTTAGGGTGTTCTTGGTGTCTTTGGGCCATGTATCTTGTAGTTGTATAAACAAGGTTGTTTGTGTAGCTTCAGGAATAGGTCAGACAAAGGCTTGCATGGGATGGTTTGGATGGGGATGGTCCTGCCTCAGGCAGGGGATTGGACTATGTGACCTCCTGGAGGTTCTTTGTGTCCCTACTTTTCTTTGATTCTGTGATTTAAACATAGTTTCAATCATGGTGATGCATTACTAAATTCCAAGAAAACTGGAAAGACCCATCTTAAGGCTTCCATGACAGCTTTAATTGTGTTTTCTGTTCCAGTTTTCACTTTGGATTTCATTTATATCCTATTGTAGTGCATTACCATTCTACTTAACATATCACCCCACCATTTTAAAAACCCACATACATGTGATAGTGAGTTTAGCTGTTTTGGTATTAATTTACTTTTATCTGCTGCTGCAATAAGAATTTTTGTTCATACAATAGCCCATCAGAGGTGTCAAACTACAGTAAAAGCTTTATCTGACATGAGTGGGGTAGGATGGGGTGCTGGTTTATCTAAAAATTTAGGTTATCTGAGACGGGAGCACTGCCGTGGCCCCAGCCTGCAGTAGCAGCTTGCTCTGCCCCGTGCAGATCCCTTTCCCCTTCCCCTGCAGACTTTCCTCCCTGGGGGTGAGGGGGCGTGTGCGTGCATGCACACGTGCTCAACTCCTCAATTTTTTTCACAGTCTGCCTATGTGGTTATCGACTAGAAAGGCTTGATGTGCATGCCAGATAGACACGGCAAAGATTCCAGTTGCTAAAGTGAGGATTTGTACTGGGGGATATTGGAAATTCTGGTTAATACAGTTAGTAAAATGCCGGATAACAAAGCTTTTACTGTATTGACCAATAAGTTGATCCACAAATACCACTTGGAGTTTGGTTTTATATTTCACTTCCTTTCTTCTACTCACTCACTGGATTTTAGGTATAGAAGCAAAAGCAGAGAGATTAGACGAGTCATTTTTATGTCCCATAGGCTAGGGACAGAAATTACACACAAAATAGTATAAGCGATTTGTAAACCAGTTCCAATTTGTAACACGGAAGAAGTTTGATGCACATAAATTGCTTTAAAAATGGCCGAAACTAGTTTAAGAAAAACCTGGATGGATGTAGTATCAGACTTAACTAATTTAGGTTAAATTAGTTTGCTGAACTTCTGTCCCAGATTTCCTTCAGATTCAAGTTAACTCATGGTCCCCCCAGCATTCCAGGATGCTTTGCACCTCTCCTGCAAACCATTTTTGCAGGGTGGGCAGGCTAGCCTTAGCCAAAGCCATCTGCTCCAGCCAAGCAGGAGGTGTGCTATAGCACCCCCTGGTGTCTGGCCTGGGCCACTGCAGGAATGTGGCTGCATTTCAGGAACCAAAAAGGACTGTCTGTTCACTTGCTTGTTGGTTCAATCTATGCAGCTTAGACTAACCTGCAAACATTGAATCAATTCAGCTTTGGGCTTTTTGACTGTCTGTACTTAGGCAAAATTTAACCAATGGGTTCAAACCCAAACCTGGCAGTCGGTGTGCAGAAATCAAGTTAAAGTTTAAAGAACCCAATAGATCGGGGTGGGCAAAATGCGGCCTGCGGTCTGGATGCGGCCCACCAGGCCATTCTATCCAGCTTGTAGGGCCCCTAAAAAATTTAGAACATTAATGTTTATCTGCCCCTGGCTGCCTGTCATGCAGCCCTCTGCCTGAAATAATTGCCCGCCCCTGCAATAGATAGAGCATGAGAGAAAAAAGCTCAGAACCGGGCTGAGCAAAAGCTTTTGATCTGGGTTATTCCACTTTGCTCCTGATCAGGTTTTGGTCAAGTGAACGTTCATGATAAGATGTGATTAATATTCAATTGATAGACTAACTGATTGGAATATAGAGCATGAGCTTGTACAAGCACAGGGCTTACTTCATCGGATGCTGTGGCAAGACTGCAGGAAGCAGAGCTTCTACATAGAAACCAATGATTAGAATTCACAGGGTAGGCACAGTTAAGTTTCTCTCAATATTCGCTTGGCTATGAATTGATCCAGAGCAGTGTAATGCAGCCCAGGTCATGAGCCTATGCTTTTCCCCAGAGCCATGCATGAGGAGAAGCTGCAGTAAACTTGTTAGGATGATAGGGGAGCTGGGCTATACAAATGTGCATATGCTTGATCTTAGTATTAACAAATGCATGAGACAGCCTGAGATGATCCACACAACTCAAGGGAAAAGGTCAATAGGATCACAACAACAGAGGAAGATGGGAGCAAAGCTAAGCTGCAGTATAAACCTCTACCCTTGCAATCCATATTTGTGCTGTGTTTAATGTCTGTTCAAAGCTTCAGTACTGTGGTGTCACATAGACAGCTTGCCAGTTGGCTCTGGTCTCTGGAGCTTCTCTCTCTGACCTGTTGGTAGCCTGGCAAGTTATTGGAAGTTGAGGTATGGCCTCCTGCAGAGTTCAGGGCTGTTTTGCCACCAATGGCCATGCCCAATGGAGCCAGTTTGGTTTGCCAGTGCTGGTGTTGAACCTGCTACCACCGTAGTGGCTGCCCTTGTGCCCTTGGCTTGCTTGGGTCTAGTCTACAAGGAGCCCTTCAGTCCAGCTTTGTTTGCAGTCTGTTGATCTCTGATCTGCCCCTTCCTGGACTCTTTGAAGACTAAAAGAATGGGCACTACTAACACTTGTTCTTGTAAATCTGATAAGGGGAGGAGGGAAGCAGCATTTTTTAAAGGGGTTACTACTGCTGTCTTAAAGATACTGTTGGCATGCTCAAAGAGGCTTGTTTTGAGAGCTGGTAGGGAAAAAGAGCCTTGCAGTAGCTGAAGGGATAGGACCTTTCTTGAAAATGTAAAAGAAGTGGCCACTTATTTCCCCAGACACTGCCTTATCTGCCAACTCATAGCCTGGGCCTTGTATCCTTGTTTCGGAAGCTGCCATTCTTATGTGTGAATTAAATGCCTGTTGCCATATAAGCCATTCTGTGCCTTGCAGGGAATCCTGTTACATTCTTGTCACTGGTTGGAATTTGACCATTATAGTTTTTACTGTTTTGTAAGGGCAGGAGGTAGGTGAGGTATGACCAAGAAAAGTAGTGAGGCTTCACTTGTAGCAACATTATGTATGTCCAGTGACTACCAAGGAAGGTCGTCATATGCCATGAAAGGCCAATGATGAAGCCTTCCCCTCCTTTTTAGATTATATTTTAATTCTCTTGGGACAAGGAACATTTTTTTGCTTGCTGGTGATTGTGCTAACACAATTAGTGCTCCTTTAAATATATTTAAGGGTTCTTAACTTCATAATAAAAATAAACTGTCCTGCTTACCTTTCTTGAAAGTGGATCTGCATTCATCTGAGCCATGGTTTTCAACCTTTGTAAACTCAAGACACTCTCAAAAATGCCAGAATTTTTCCAACTATTTGAGTTGGTCTGATAAAAGATACCAGATTTACCCAAAGAACCTCCTCTGCCGATGTCCTTAGACCAACATGGCTACAACCCCTGTAGCTCTTAGCTTTCACTGGTTTTGATGACAGAAAAATAATAAAGCAGTTTCTCTTGCAAAGACCTTGGGAAGACTGCAACAGGTCAGATTGTTTTGTATACTGTGGATTCCTATTTGAAATCTCAGGGTTTATTGTGTGAAATATGTAGGTATTTTCACACCTAATAGTGCTAATATTGTGTAGCACCCCTAAAAAGTTTTACAGCACCCCAGGGTGCCACAGCTCCATGGTTGAGAATCACTGATCTGGAGATTCACCAGTTTTTCTGTAGGGATTGTGTGGGGAAAGGAAAAAAGGACTAGTACAGACAGCTCTAGAATGACTCAGCACTTCTGCCATGGAGCGTGATGAGTTGTGCAGCTGTGTACCCAGGGGCTGTCTTTATTTCTTTGCATCTTGCAGCACTTAAGGACAGAGACTGAAGTTATGGCGTATACATTTGACACATTACAAATTTTAATTTGAATTAGTGCAGTAGCAAGCATGTCTTGTGTCACTCCTCTTCAAGACCGTCCTAAATGCTCCATTTCAGTCCTGGGCAACTCTGTGTTCAGGCAGCAGTTTCATTTCTGTATAGCATGCTCTAGTCTCAAATGTCCCTTACAACTGTAAGAATTGCTTACCCAGCCATTAAATATAACCACATGGGGTATAGTCGGACTGCTGTTTAAACCAGCAGACTGCATCATTAATATCTAAAGACAGGAAGTAAAGAAGAACCCTGTATTCAGTTGCAGCTTCAGGAAACCAAGGGTGGGTGACGTTTCCTCCATGTATATGTGTGTTTGTGGAAGTCGGTGGATTGTTCTCTGCCTGCTTGCTCAGAGATCTAATGACTGAACCTTCTTCCTCTAGCGCTGGTGCATTCTTTTTGAAAACATTTTGGCAGGAGATAGAAAAATCTGGTAAACCAGTTTGTTTTGATTCCTGTCCTGAACAGTCTGTCTGAAAATGGTATGCTTTACAAAAGGGAGTTTTGATGAAATGCACCTAGTGGTATATAAGTGCATCTATTTAGTTTTGTAGGAATTAATTTCTGTGATAAACTTGAGACCAGGTCCTAGGCAATATCTTACCCCTCCCCCCCAGTCATTTTTAGTTGCCTTTTGAGTTGCACATCTAAAAGATGTGGAAGTGGAGTTAAGAGGTCCTGCCTTTCTTTCTTGCTCTGTTCTCTTTGTCCTCTTTGCAGTGCAGTTATCTAAGTGTAGGAGTGTTGTTATGAAGGAATTGTGAAGCTCCTGGTGAATCCACTTACATTTCCCTGTAGTTTGTTTATGGGGGAATGGGAAGTTGTCCTAGGATTAGGTGGAAAGGAACAGGGCAGAGGCAAACACTTTTGGCTGCTGCAGCAGAAAGGTAGGCACATGGGGGGCTAAGTGGCTTTTGTTTTGGGGTTTTTTTTGTCTAGATCTTTAAGGACCCAGAGACCTTGATGCTTGCAACTAATGTGGTGTACGACTTAAGGATTTCTGCCTACTCGCTCCTGTAGTGCTTTTGCTTCTGCACATATCTCCAAATACAGCTTTTTAGCTTTTTGGCTTTTAAGCATTACCCTGTATCTGATTATGTGCTGTCACTGGTGCAAGTGCATTGTGGTCTAGAACACTTCCTCTCCGCTATGAATATTTGGATTTTTGGTTCTAGTTTGCTTTGTGTTTGTAGGCTTAAGAACTGCATCCTGACAATGAGCCCTGATTAGGAGTTGCATGTTAAGTGCTAAGTAGCTGAATTATTTTAGGCTCTGTGTGCATGAAGTTCTTTTAAGCACCGGTGTTTTGGGTGGGGAATCGCCCTTAACTTTCAGGCTATAGACATCTTTTAGACTCTAGCTGAATGTTGCAACGCATGAAAGGAACTTCAGGTTTGAACTAGATATAAGTTCTTAAGATGCCTTTTTCCAGTAAAGATGTTTGAGCCCTGATGGCCATGAAGAAAATCAGGTCCTGAAGGATCTTTTTAAACCCAGAAAGAGGCATAGGGGAAGTATTCAGCTGAACCAACTGTTCAGTTCAGTTTCTTCACAAGCAGAAAAGTTGTTATGATCTGCAAATGAGCTGATTCCTTTAGTGCTTGTGGGGTTTTCTCTTCCTCCTTTGAAGTTGTCCTGCAAGCGGCTGCTTCAAAATTCTAAGAAGTGTAGAGGTTCCTGTGGGGCGGGGGGTGATGTTTAGAGGCAAGAATCCTTAGAAACACTTTAGGGACACAAAGCAAGTTGGAAAACACCAGATAAACTAGTTTCAAATCCCCTTGTTTTAACTAAATTACAGTTAAGGATCACTAAATTCTTGAATATTTGGTATGAAGAGCTATGGAGAAGTGCTTAGGATATTAGTCACAGGAACTGCTGCACTTGAAAAAGAGCATGGGACCCTTCATTTGAGTCTGGTGCACAGTGAACTAACTATGATCAGGGTTTCGGAAGTATTTCATTCCCAAAATCAGTGGACCTGACTAACCATTCATATTGTTTTTCCCCGAATG
>NW_017728943.1:2747622-2764337 GCF_001723895.1 Crocodylus porosus | reverse complement strand
AAAATTTTCTTAAGTGTATTTGGGGCATACTCACCCTGCAATGGAATACTGGAGATGTAACATTGACACCTTTTTAATGTGTTGCACTTCGATACTGCATGCAGTGACATCTTATAAATTCAGCCTACCTCCAATTACTTTAAACCTGTATCAGAAATGCACTGCACGTTATCGTAGCCCTGCTCCTGAGTTTTCAGGGATTTTTTGTAAACTATTTATAATAGTGATTTGTTCTTTTCATGATGCAGTGTTGTTTGCAGCAGTAACCTGCTGTTTTGTATACTTGAAATTCTTCCTGCTTCTTACTGGTAGTCAGCTTTGAAGTGGCCAGGTTCAAGACAAATGGGTAAAAAGAATGTCAAAATTGTCCTCCAATAAAAGCTAAAATTGCTGCAACAATGCATACAGTCCTTTGCAGATTACCAAAATGGGAATCATGGTCCTTGATTTTTCAGGAGAGCATCTTTTAATCCTCTTGATTTTTTTTTTCCTTTAGCAATGAAGTCTCGCTGTTGGATCCATGCCTGATCATCTTCTTTGAATTGTTGTGCAACTTGGTATTCCTGTTGTTGCTCCTGCAGTTGTGGTTCTTGTGATACTTGTACCATAAATTGGTCGGTCAGCCTCTAGCAAGTTTGCAGCAGACTGGAACTGTGTCTTTGTGGACAGCATGTTCAAAAAACCATAACTTCATATGAGAGGCAGTTGACTGCTGTTTCTGGTACTGGAACTTGTGTACATGTGTAGGGAGTGAATGCTGAGTTAGGCCTATAGCGACAAGTGTCTTCTGGTGAAGCAAGGAATAAGTAGATGTTAAAAAACAAAACAAAAACCACTCTGGAGTGGGGACTCTAGGGTGGGGTGCTATTTGCCCATTCCCCTGGGTTAGATCCAAACTACAAGGAACCTTACAGCTTGGGTCTGGACCTACCTCCAGCAGTGGGGTGTGTAGTGGTATAGGGGTTAATACAGCCGTTGCTTATCCCGCTTTCCTGACGTGCATAACTACCAAAACTCTGCATCCTGTATTTTGATGGCAAGCCCCATCCCTTCTTGTCCTGCCTTATAATTCCCAGCCTCTCTAGCAGCTCTGTGGGCCATATGTTTGACACCCCTGCGCTAGAGGAGTTATGAGGACTACTGGAAGTGTGGTAATAGTAACCTGCATCCGCACTAGAAAGCAATGGTGTTGCCTACTGATGCATTTCCTTGGTCAGCTTTGTCTCCAGGCATGCTTTTCCAGCTCACTTTACTACTCTGCCTGAATGAGCAGGGGTGTGCACATTGTTAACAAGATGGCTCGTGGAGTCCCAGGCAGGTGCTTGTGGATTCTCTTACTTTCTCTGCAGCAAAACGGTATCACCTGGTTGGCTGATACTAACTTCTTGCTGTCTTGCCTCAATGGGCTACCTGAACACATGACATTTACCCTGAGTCTCCTTTTTATAGTAGGATTCTGTTTCTTCCTAGCATCTCTGCCACTGACAGGATGTCTCCATCCCAGGGCTGTTCAAAGTCCGTGAGCTGCTACCTGTAACAGATTACTTATGCAGAGAACGTCAAGACAGCTTAGGCTTGCTCCAGTGTACTGGAGGCCAGGCACGGTTCAGGGTTAGTCTCCCTCCAGATCTTAAATGCTGCTTCTTATTTACTGATACTGACTGTTCTATTTTTCTTCAATGCTAGGGCTGTCCTCCAGGATGTAAATTGTAAGTCTGACTCAATTGTGAAGCGCCTCTAGTTTTCAGGATAGTGTTTAAATGTAATAAATTAAGGGGTCTGCCCTGTTGACTTCACAGCATGTGCCTGCAGGAGGGATGCAAAGGCAATTCCTGAGGCGGCAGTGTTCAACAGAATTAATATTTGGCTGGGGCAAGTTAGTGGCATCACTGCCCAGTGACAAGAAGTTTGTGAGCATGGGCATGGTATGGGCTCAGAGGCAATGGTTTCTTGTCTTGCTAATGAAAGGAAAGCCTCAGGGTTTCTGTTAGTTTTAGATAATGGAGATTTGTCTTGTGTCCGTCTCTCAGGGAGGAATTATAGGAGGTTATAATAAAAAATGCCATTTGTTTCTTTGAGCTTAGTTTAATGAATTAACTCAGCCTTCATAAATGCTTGTGCATAGTCAGTATAAGCAGCTGTCTCCAACTTATAGTGTGCAAAATGCTAGTCTCTCGCTTTTTAGGCTACAAACTTGGTCTTCCTTGAGGTTGTGATGCTGGACTTCTGCAAGTTAAGTTCCTTTTGAATGACTGTACATGTAAAATACATGCATGTGCGCACACACATACATGCACATCTCAGTATTAACTCTAGATTCCCAGTTTGCAGCTTCTACAAAAAGATAAAATGATAGCTCCTGAAGTGCACACCCTACACAACCCAGAACCGCTACTGCCTGCCCCGAGTGCAGCCAAGCCCAGTGCTGCCCCAGCCCAACCCCTCTGTTGGGAAGAGCCCAGTGCAGCCCCTGGCCCTAGCCTGCTCTGCGCACAGATCTGGGGGCACATGCCCCCATGCCCTCTCAGGGGTCACATAGTGGCAAAAGCTGCCTCCCATCCCTGCATGGCTCAGTCCCATGGCCTGAATGGGCAGCCCCGCCCCTTTCCCACAGCCCTTCCCCCACAACACTTACCAGCTGGATGTGGCTGCTCTCCACATGGCTGGACTGCGCTCCTGGCCGCCCGTGTGCTGTGCTGTGGCTGCACGCATGCACATGGCAATTATCAGCCACATTAGTTCTGTGTACCTCCCTCCGACCCTTTTAAGTACCCCTAGGAGTATGTGTACCCCCAGCTGACAACCACTGCTGTAGGGATTACTGATATTAACTATGCTGCTTTTCTTTGGTTCATTTAAACACTGGTGAATAGGCCTGGTTTATTTTATTTTATTTTTTTTTGGTTTAAGATCAAATTTAAATTCAGTTCAGTTTTTAAATGTTCATAATCTATTCCCAGTTCTGCCAGCCTGTTATGTGACCTTGATCAGGATGTTTTCTTCTCAGATAAAATGGAGATGGTTTTTTTTTTCTGTTTTTTTTTTTTTTTAGAGGAGCATGTTTGAAAAGCTTGCTTTATTGCCTGACCACCTAACTTTTGGGGTTTGAACTCCAACTGCTTTTTCTTCACTTTGTGTCGGGGAAGGAATGAGCTTATAGAGCTGGAATGGGAAGCATACAACACTTGAATTCCTCCCCTCCTTTTCCCCACTTGTATTAAATTAATTTCTGTTTAGAGGTGGAATGGACACCTCCCTATCCACCTCTGTCTAAACTGTTTCCTGTTTTGCCAGAGCATATACTGAGAATCTTTCTCTGACCGATTCAAACAGCTACTTCCTGTAATTTGGGGAGTGGCATTACAGGCGCAGTATGCCCCTAGCACAGGGCAGGCCCACCATGCACGGGAACAGCTGCGGCTCTGTTTTTCTGCTCCCTGAGGAACTGTTTGTCCTGAGGCTTTCCCTACTAGCACAGAAACCACAGGACACATGAGGTTCTCTGCTATGAATCACATGGAGAGAGGATCTACTGCACTTCAATCCCTTACAGTGAAAAAGGGAAGAAAAAAACCCCCCAACCAGTATGGTGTTCAGTATTTATAAACTTTTCAGGCTAAACTTGGGTCTTGTTTATCTTCCTTTTCAGTTGGGGCACCCTATTTTCCCATTGCTGAGGGGCTGGGATCTTTTAGGCATATGTTGTTTCTCCCTCTTTATAGATATAAGGCTACTAATTCTGCCCACACAATTTACAATAAGCACCATCTGCTTAAGTTTCTGGGACGTTGTCCTTGTCAGTCAAGCAAGTACAATGCTGAGTGTTTATGTATGTGAGCACACACGCAAGAGGGAAGGGGCAGGCTCTACTATTTGGCTGCATTTCCTGGCACATGCCTGTCCTGCAGCACTCTGCATTGTGGACACTTGGTGCCGTGCAACTGCACACCCTTGCTCTATATGTGGCTCAGGTTGTAGGGAAAAGATGAGGTCACCTTGCTTTTTAAAAAAAAGGGTCCCAAACATGAACCTGCCTTCTGAGAGAGGTCCAGCTAAGAGTGCAGCATAGATAAAACTTCCCCATCTCTTACTTTAACCGGGGTGTACAGTTTGTTTTCAGTCGCATGATGCATCTTTTCCTGCCTTGCCTCTGCCTTCCCTCTGTCCTAGTGAACAAGAAAATAAGTGTCCTGGAATCCTGATCTTGGAAAGTTATTGGCCTTGATGAGAGTTCAGACCTCTGTCATCCTTCATGTCCATGTTCATGTTGTTGGAAAGAGAGCATTTGTAAATTAACATTTAACCAGAAATGTTTTGGAGTGGAGTTGCCATTTAGTGTTCATTATACAAGTAAAAGTCGATGCCTGTAGAAACAGCAGCATGTGCATTTTGGTTTGTATTCTTATAATAATAATAATAATAATAATAATAACGTGAAACCTAAATGCCCATAATTAGTAGCAGTTTGCTTTCAAGGCAGCTGAAATTGCTTGCCATTCTGTAATTTTTGCCTTTGCTTTTGCTAATGTCCACACAACTTTGGCACAATTGCCCTTCTAAACACCCTGCTGCTTCACACAGGGATCATGTAGCCCATTTTGAAGTGACACCAATCTTGTCCAGCCATCTGACTGTCTCATGTATTGTTGTGCTGCTTAATCTGAAACCTGCATCAGCTGATGAAGTAGAGAGGACAGTTAAAACAATAGGAGTGTGGCTTCCTTGTATTTAGGCAGTGAAGAAATTTTGTATTTAAAAAAAAAAAAAAGAAAAAAAAGGCTGGCCCTCTTGCTGAACTTTACTTGCTTAAGTGAATGAATGTTAACTGCCGTGGCACACCCATAAACGGTATTGCATTAGGAGTTTTTGATCTTTAATGTATCACGTTACTGTCTAGCACTAGTGTCATATAGGAATGCAGGAAAGAGAAATTGGGACAAAGCCACTTGCATAGGTTACTGTTAAAGTGTTTAGATTAACTTGGAAATGTACCTGATGGAGATAGTGAGTGTTGGCAACAAGTCCTTAAGCTGTTTTTAAAAAATTCTAAATATAGCAACCCAAACTTTTCTTTGACACCATTTTGGAAAGTGTGGTTGAGCGGTTGTCATGGTTTTTTTCCACTGCAGTATAAGTTGTAGGAGGCCATAAAGAGTACTTAGTGCTACAAGGTTGTCAAATTTTTCTTTCTAATCAAGTGAATTTTGCGGGGGTGAGGGGTAGAATGGAGACTTGAGATGGAGGGGAAGGGCTGACGAGGACCAAAGGTGCAGATCCACCAAGGTACTTGAGCTGATGCAAAATGGGAAAACTTTTTAAAACGAGACCCTTGGGTCTAATTGGAAATGTGAATTGAAATGTTGTCCCGTCCCCCAAACAAAACCAAAACCTAACATTAAGCTTTAAAGTATCTCATGAAACCCCAAGGTGTTGGTGACACCCTGTTTGAAAATCGCTTTTCTAAAGGCTTCGAGAGGGAAGGAAATTGAAATCAGGAGTGATTGGTGGAATCTGCTGGACGATGGGATCTGCCATCATTTAGAACTTTTTTTAAGGCTATGGGTGGCATTATAAAGAGGACTTACTTTATTAGTCTAGAAAATTTTTATGGAAGTTAGTTACGGTATTTTTTTGTATCTGTGGTGCTGTAGATGCTATCCACAAACATTAGAGATGAATATGATAGTGTTTTTTTGCCATTATCATATTTAACGGGATAAATGAAAGATTCTTGGGCAAAAAGTTCACTTAGTTATTGTGCTCAGGTCTGTTCAAGGCATGACAGAATATCATTTAAAACCTAACCTTGTGGGAAATGAGAGAAAAGGGGGGACGGGGGAGCAGTCCTGTAACCACCATCAACCTCATGGGTAGATGTATTACAGGAAGCTGAGCTAGTCTCTCAGGTACTAGTCAGTGGCTTTCCAAAGAAGATGGTGTAACAGGATCTTAACAGGATCTTTGAATTCTAGGGTTTTAAAGTTTTAGATGGTTAAAATTGAATATCCAAGTCTTTTTTTTTTTTTAATACACATTTATTAGTACTAGAGAAGGTTGTTGCTTCTTGCATTGAAATAGTGGAAAACTGTGAAAATAAAACTGGAAAACACAAATTGAGTTTGGAAAATTTACCATTTTAAACCAACACAGCCGCCTCGCCAGCAATGCATCAGGGGTATTTTAGCATACTTGCATTGTATCAGTTGAAATTGTATAATAGTCCTGGTGTTGAAAAGGCTAGTTTCATATGTAATATGCTGATAACGGTAAAGGTCAGAGACTTGTAGCTCATCTAGGAACTTGTTATTCAAGTCTCTTGCTGTTCCTCAGTTAGTGAAGCATGTTGTAACACACACGCTGTCCAAAGTAAGTGCGTTATAGAATACATGTATAGTATTTTTTTCAGTTCATAAAATTCCCCTTCTCTCTCCCCCTTCCCCTTTTTACAAACTTTTACATTGCATTTGCAGTGGGTTTTTGAATAGGTAAAAGTCCCATCTACTCTAGTTCTGTTCCTTTGGTGACTTACCGGCTTCGTAGCTCAAATCTTAGCAGGAGACTGCTTATGGACATTCAGAAAAATTTCTGCACAGTGGTGTTGCCTCGCAAGCTCCTGAATCTGTAGCCTTGCTTGGGTACTGGGGGTGGGGGGGCTAAAGAGGATATAGTGTTGATGTACATATAGAAATTACGTGTTTTTCAGTACCTATGGAAATTACCATTTAGAGAAGAGAAGTACCTTGCAGTTGGTTGCGGTGAGGAAGGTGTGCATATAGCCAGGACTTCCATGCAGCATATGTGAAGACTGATTAGACTGGTCCAGTTAACTTAATGTCGTGCTGCTTCTCTTGCCTTATTCCTTACTCTTTTTTTTTTTTTTTTTTCTTGTCTTGGAGATGTCCTTGGTGTTCACCTGCTAGAACCAAGATGTCTGATATACTTAATATTTTGCTCTGGCTTTTGTTGTAAGGATGAAGCTCTGGGAATTGTGCAGAATTTGCCTTCCCTTTTAATATTTCTATTTTCTGTATTGTATATGGTTGACAGTAACAGTTTTTTGTGTGGGAGTTACTTGCCAAATGCAGTGGTGTGTTCCACAGACTAACAGAGGTAAATCTGCCTGTGCAGTACTTTGATGTGTTTATTGCTGGAATGATCAAGGTGGGCACGGGCAAACAGTTTGTGTTTACCCAAACTGTCTCATGTGGTAGTATTAAGTGATGGAGGCAGGAGAGGACAATTCCTCTCTTAGAAACTAACCATCCTCCTGGTTTTCATGCTCACTGAGCCCAGTTATCAAGCCCTGAATGTAAGCTTGCTGATGCTCATTTTCTGCATAATGGCACCTTAAGACTTTCTTATGCTATAAAGGAGGCAACTTGATAGAGACAGCAGAGTTAGCAGAACCATGCATAGTAAAGGATGGTGTTGCTTTTTAAACAAAAGCCTTGTACCATTTTTAGGACAACTATTAGAGTGCCTTGAATCTGAGTTTTACCACGCAACCACAGCCATGTTGACTAGACAAGGTTTTTTCGCTCACACTACTGGAGAGTGGTTAAGAAAGAAAAGGAGGTTTATTTGGGGTGACTGGTAAATGGAGTGAGGTTCCTCTAAATGAAGTGGAAATGAGGCTGCTAATTTCTTGACATGAAGTTGAAACCTACAAACTGAACATAAGTTATGCTAGTATTCTGTTAGGGAAGGGGCATGGATCTGGCATTTCAGTAGCTGGTTACTACTGTATTGGAGTTAAAGACCTGGAGAGCCATTCTAGTATTAATGCATCCAGCAGAGGTCTGTTGCCTGATTTCACATATGTAGCTGAAGTTGTACTTAATAGTATCTTTCCCTTTTTCAGGAGGCGACGGTCAGAATGGAGGTGGGCGGCAGATCGGGCGGCTATAGTCAGTCGCTGGAACTGGCTCCAGGCTCATGTCTCAGACCTGGAGTACCGAATTCGACAGCAAACGGATATTTACAAGCAGATTAGAGCCAATAAGGTAAGGGTGGGGAGGAGGGTGGGACTGGGACACTTGTCTCCAGGGCTGTTTTTCACGAAGGCAGGACTTCCATGACCTATCCTTGTGTATTGCATAGTTTCTGGATGTTGTGGCTTCACTTGTCTGGTGCTTATCACGAGTATGTTGCACGTTGGTAGGTAGATCTAACATTAATTTGGACATGTCTGTCTGCTGGGCTGACAAGTACCTAAAGATGGCTGTGTCTGAAAGCTTATAGTTATCATTACTGAAAAAGGTTAATGCTGGGTTTTGTTGCTCTTCTATGTTTACTGCCAACAGCTGGTTCCTTTTTTTTCTTCTTTTAGTCATAGTTTAGCCTGGAGATAAAGTGGCAGAACAGTATTGCTCAGGGATGCTGTCTCCATTTAGTGCCAAAAAGACCGTGCAGGCTGTGTTTTAGAACCCGCTGATGGCACAGATTTAAAAACTGTGGCAGTGTTCAACTAAAGCAAGTTCCAGGGCCTGAGACTTTAGTTTTGGGGCCAGCAAGCATTGGAATGAATTTGGTTTTTTTTTTTTGGTTTTTTTTTTGGAGCTCTTCACATGCACATTGTGCATGGGAAAGAGGGACAGCACCCCCCTGGCCTTTTAAAGAAGCACATTGTACCCTAACCTGATGACTTTCTTCTCTAAAGGATCATGATACCAACATATATAGGCTTCAAAAATTGCTGAATTTTGAAAATTTGCCCCTGTGGTACATTGTGTTCAAGGGGGGAGATTTAGACAAGTATACGAAAGAAGTAAGAAACTACTCCAAATAATACCATAATGATTTTGGAGGCCCAAAAATAATTGTATTTATCTGGAGATGGCCATAAGTTTGCCTTGTGGCTATGGTGTCATATTTTGACTTTATGTAAGGTATTTGCTGGGCTGTTGTTTAGGCTCTAGTTTTGGGTGTCAGCTCCAAGGAGGTCAAAGATAATAAGTCCTTTTTCAGATATGTAGGGAGTCGGGGGAAACTCGCAGTATACTTATAGGCTCGGCAGTGCTACACTTGCTAGCACCACGGCTGAAGGAGACTTGGGGGTCATGACTCACCACAAGATGAACATGAGCCACCAATGCAATGTTGCAGCTGGTATGGTTCTGGGCTCTGCAATTCAAGAAGGATGTTGAGAAGCTTGAGAGAGTCCAGAGGAGAGCCACACACATGATCAGAAGGCAAGAGAATAGGCCCTATGAAGAGAGGCTGAGCGCCATGGGACTCTTCAGTCTGGAAAAGCACAGGCTCAGGGGGGACCTGGTAGCTGCCTATAAGTATGCAAGGGGTGTTCATCAGGATCTGGGAGAGAGTCCGTTCACCAGAGCGCAACAAGGACCAACAGTCAAACTCATACAAGACTGTTTTAGGCTGGACATAAGAAAAAATGTCTTTACTCTCTAAGCCCCCAGGACTTGGAATAGATTGCCTCCAGATGTGGTGCAGGCACCTACTCTGGACTTATTCAAGAAACACTTGGATGCTTATCTTGATGGGGTCCTTTGACATTGACTTCCTGCCCCTGGGGCAGGGAGCTGGACTTGATGGTCTTCGAGGTCCCTTCCAGCCCTCACATCTATAGAGACAGGGAAGCTGATCTGAGAAAAATTTGTAGCTTCCTTTTCTGAGGTAAAACACGAAACCAGAAAATGTGCAGAAGAGCTAGAGAATTTGTCATTTCCTGTCTTTTTGAGCATCTGCCTGAGAGAGCAGGATTCTTGTAGTCAGAATGGAGGTCATTTTACCAGGTTTAGATTCATAGACATTTGAGGCTGGAAGGGACCTTGCAAGATCATCAGGTCCAACCCCCTGCCCCAGGGGCAAGAAGTCAGCTGGGGTGAAATGATCCCAGCAAGATAAACATCCAAATGTTTCTTGAAAGTGTCTGGAGTAGGTTCTTGGACCACCTCTAGGGGGAGTCTGTTCCAGATCTTTGGGATTCAGACAGTAAAGAAGTTTTTCCTTATGTCCAGCCTAAAACAGTCTTCCAGGAGTTTGTGACAGTTGGACCTTGTCTTTCCTTGTGGTGCCCTGGTAAGCAGGTGTTCTCCCAGATCTTGATGCACACCCCTTATGTACTTATAGGCTGCCACCTAGTCACCCCTGAGCCTATGCTTCTTCAGGCTGAAGAGTCCCATGGTGCTCAGCCTCTCTTCATAAGGCCTGCTCTCTTGCCCTCTGATCATGTGCATGGCTCTTCTCTGGACTCTTTCAAGCTTCTCCACATCCTTTCTGAATTGTGGTACTCCTTCAGCTGTGCCTGTACTGATGCAGTACTCCTTCAGCTGTGGCCTCACCAAGGCAGACTACAATGGGAGGACAACTTCATGGGTCTTGTTTGAGGTGCGTTGGTACATTCAAGCCAGAGTTTTTTGTTCACTTTGCTGGCTGCGATGTTGCATCGGTGGCTCATGTTCATCTTGTGGTCAGTTGTGACCCCAAGTCTTTTTCGGTCGCGGTGCTAGCAAGTGTAGAACTGCCAAGCCAAGCCTGTAAGTGTGATGCAGGTTTCCCCCACCCCACCAAGGTGGAGCGCCTTGCATTTCTCTATACTGAATGACATCAGGTTTTCATCCGCCCTCCTTGTGATGAGGTCAGCCTGGATTGCTAGCCTGTCCGTAAGTGTGGTGTTATCAGCTTCCCCATAGTTTGGTGTCATCAGCAGACTTGGCCAGTTTGCTTCTGACACCAGAGTCCAGGTCATTTATAAAGACATTAAAGAGTACAGGTCTGAGAATGGAGCCTTGGGGGCAGGGCCATCCCTAGAGGGGGCCAAATCGGGGCAACCACTAGCTTGGTTAAACTCTGGCTGGCTGGCTGCTTGCCACCCCCCCCAGCTTGCTGCCCCACACACCCGTAGGGATGGCTCTGCTTGGGTGACACCACTGGTCACTGTGCCATGTTGATTTGGTTCCTTCAGTGACCACTCCCTGGGTCTGACAATTCCCTAGCCATCAGACTGTAGGGGAGTTGAAGCTGCGGTTCCCCAATTTCTCCATGAGGACATCATGGGACACTGGGTCAAAAGCTTTTTAAAGTCCAAATATATGATATCAACCTCCTCCTCTTCTTCTTTGTCCTGGTGATGCATCACCTAATTTGAAATGTTATTGAACAGTTCTAATATGAAGTATGCCATCTCTTATCCTTCTGGCTAAGGGGTAGATTAGAGGAAATGGGGCACTTTAGGCATACATATGAAGGGTGCATATAACTATCTGAACAGGTACTAGACCAGTCTACAATAGTGCTTTTACTAGGTATTTATGCAGTGCAGAGACCCTGTACATGTGGCAGGCATTATATCCAAGGTGGAGTTCACACACAGCTTGACATGTTTAGAACCTCTTCTGATTTAAGCGACTTTTGACACAGTCAGTTGGGTTATCTTCTGCTCCACTCTGGAAGTTTGGTGTCACCTTGTAATGTGTCTCAGACCCCATTAAAGCTCTCATTGGAAGAGTGGTGCATTTATTGGCATGAAATCAAAGCCCAACTTTTTTGGCTCCCCTTGGGGCATAAGAGTTGGTCCCTTTTGCACCACCTCAAAGGCAGCCCCAGTGGGTGAAATAGTGGATCTGTTCTGCAGGTAGTCAGAATGCACTGGAGGCAGGAAAGAGGACTGAAAACTTCCTTGCGCTTTCAGGAGGTAGGACAAAGGAAAAAGCCCAAGGTTGGCACTGGTGGAAATGCTAACACTTTTCCTCTTCTCTGCTAGAGGGAGGTAGGGGGGTGCTTGCCAGCACATAGTTTCTGGACCTTGTCAGTATATCTCCTCTCCGTATCTCTTGTATGTACTTTCAGGCAGCAGACTTAAGTTCTGGGGTAGCAGGCTTTTGGTGATATGGGCATTGAGCAAGCTGCTTAGATGATGATTCTCTCTGATCTTATTCAGATGTTAAGAGGGAAATGTAATGATAGTATTGTTACTTGTTGATCTCAGTCTTTACAGAAGAGGGGGGGAAAAAAGGAAACCTAGTTCAACGTAAGCTAAATGATGTACGCTTGTTGATAGGGTTTTCCGTGTTGCACTGATTTGGCATATTACATTTGTTTTGCAGAATTTGAGTTGCCTGTACGGGTCAATATGGCTGCTTTCAGTCATGACTATTTATAGTGTTTTTGTGACATCTTTGCTGTGTTCAGGATCACAAAGCATATGCTGCATAATGAGACTAGCCAGCTCTGAGCATTAAAGACAGCATTCATGGGCTTTTTGACTGCTGCTGCCCACTGATTTGCTGTGATTTTTTTTTTTTTTTTTTTTCAGTAGATTTATTTCATATCCCACTTGTGTCCTGGTGCACACACTTTAACCTCTGGTCTTTGGTTCCTTGGAGCTCAGGTATTTTTATTGCTGCTACTCTTGTCTGTTTTCTTCAGCTATGATCCTAAAGCTCCTATGGACACAACTGTAAGATGCTCTGGGATTTTTATCTTTATTTTACTATGGTTCCTTGTCCATCTTTTCCCATTTCCACAGAGCTGAATATCAGCATGTCTCATAGCACGTTTCTGTATAAAACTGACACGCTTTTTAAGTTTTAAGACTTAAAATTCACAAGACGCTTTATCACTTTTAAATATAAAATCTAAAAGTGTGGCTTGCTGCTGCAAACAGTTCATTAATGTTTAGAGATTACAAAATACTGGGAAGAATTTATCTGACTGGTTGCTTGAAGTTTTAAGGTGGTAGGAATAGAATCATTCAGTGGACTGAAAGGATGAGAATAAGGTTCTTCTTTAAATAAAAATTTTAAACTTTCTGTGAAGTGAAATCATAACTGTCATGAAACTTTGTTGTCTCAAAACATGCAGAAAACTTGTAGTTTTATATTCTTAAGTGAACTATGCCACCAAATGAAAACTGTTTCATAATAGCTAGGGTCAGGAGGGACCTGAACAGATCATCTAGCCTGACCCCCTGCAACTGGCTGGAATGAATGCTGGGTTCACAAGACCCCTAACAGGTGATCATCCAACGTCCTCTTGATTTCGCCCAAGGTAGGGGCAAGGACCACTTCCCTGGGAAGTTGGTTCCAGATTCTGGCCACCCTAACTGTAAAATATTGCCTTCTGATCTCTAACCTAAATCTGTTCTCCATCAGCTTATTACCATTGTTCCTTGTTACCCCAGGTGGTGCTGGGGAGAAAAGGGCTCTACCTATTTGCTGTTGATCAGCCCTGATGAGCTTATAGGCAGCCACCAGGTCTCCCCTCAGCCTCCTCTTGCTGAGGCTGAACAGGTTCAGGTCCCTCAGTCTCTCCTTGTAGGACCTGTCCTGCTGCCCCCTCACCAAGCTGTTGGCCCTCCTCTGAACCCTCTCCAGGCTGGCCACATCCCTTTTGAGTGCAGCACCCAGTACTGTATGGAGTACTCCAATTGTGGCCTAACCAGTGTCGCATAGAGGTGGAGTATCACCTCTCTGGACCAGCTTGAGATGCATCTTTGGATGCATGAAAAGGTATGGCTGGCCTTGCTGACTGTGATCTGGCATTGGCAGCTCATGTTCATCTTGGAGTCAATTAATGACTCCAAGATCCCTTTGTTTAAATGATCCTGCACGTGAAATAGTTTCATAGTAGGTAGGATCGGAAGGGAACTGAGCAGATCATCAAGTCCGACCTCCTACCATGGCAGGAAAGAGTACTGGGGTTAAACCAGCCTGGCAAGGTGATCATCCAGCCTCCTCTTAAAGACCCCCAGGGTAGGAGCCAGCACCACTTCTCTTGCAAGTTGGTTCCAGATCCTCGCTGCCCTGACAGTGAAGTAGCGCCTCCTAATGTCTAGCCTGACTCTACCCTCTGCCAGCTTGTGACCATTACTTCTTGTCACTCGTGGTAGTGCTTGGAGGAACAGGGACTCTCCCAGTGCCTTCTGGTCGGTGTTTTTGATGTTGTTGTTTTTGAATGCACAGTGATTAAAGTGTGTTCTAAATTGTCCAGTGACTCAGATATATTGTCTCATTCGGGACCAGTCTGTGTTCATCGTTGGCACACAGAGTCAAGGAAAGCTGGTCTGCATTACAAGAAATCTCAAAACCTAAGCCTGACTTAATTGCAAATGTTTATGCCACATCTATGATGGACACAACAAGCAAACCTAAAGTAGATTATTAAATCCTTCACCAGGGATTAATTGCTTTATGTTTAAACCTGCCAATATTAGGGTGCTGAAATGAAGGGGAGCAGGGGCCAGGGGGGGAGGAAAGAGTCCAAATGAACTTTAAAAAACAAAATATCGTTCTTACTAACATGAGGTAGTAAGAAAAAAATATTTAGATCGGGGTGTTCAACCTCCGGCCCGTGTGCCAGGTGTGGCCTCTGGAGCCATTGCATCTGGCCTGTGGGGCTTCCCGTGGTTGGGGAGCAGTAGCACTTAATACAGACACCTGCCCCCTAGCAAATTTTCAAACCCCAAGCCCTGCACTGCTGGTTACAGCTGGGCCATGCTCCCTTCCCAGCATCTGGATTGGGGCCAGGCCATTCCTCCCCCATTCCATGGGGTTGGGTTGGGGTCAAGCCCACACACCCTTCCCCCATGGGGCCAAGTCACAGCCCCTCGCCCCCCCCCCCCGGGTCAGATTGGGCCCAGTCCATGCCCTTTACTCTGCCCCCTAGCCATGAGACCAAGTCACTCTCTTTTTCCCCTGCAGGGCCAAGACATGCCCCCTTTATCTTCTGGAGCTGGATTGCAGTTGAGCTGCCTTCCTACCCTTGTGTGTCCAGATGGTATCCACTATACTGGCCCCGGTCCTGGATCTGGACCACGGATGGGATCTGATCTATGGGCAGACAGGGCACTGCCCATGAGCCCTGCCTGCTAGGGAAAAAGTTGAGCACCATTGATATAGGTGAAGGCAGCCAGTGTCTAAGCAAATATTTTGTTAACATGAATGATTTAGTGTCCGAAAAGAGAATCATGCAATATTTATTTCTAAGTTAAGGAGTCCACCTGAGAATGAGGTCTCTTACTCTGATAACAAAGGAACTTCTCAAGTGAAAACATTTTAAATTAATATATGCATGTTTAAAAGAACTGCTTATAGTAGCAAAACAACATGGTGGATTCTGCAAACACCATTAAGTCCTGTATATCTGTTTGGAAAATGCAAACTGGATACCCCAGTAACGCATGGTGAAGACCACCACTTGGAGCCAACTACCATAATAAGCATGTTGAAATTTTTACTGAGCACAAGAATAACTGAATTCATAGCTATGCATTTTGCACAGTGAGAAATTCCAGCAAGAGAGATTTAAGATTACAAAAGTAATTAAGGAGGTTTTGGAGGGATTTGATAGATTACATTCAGCTGCTACCACTTTTTGTGGTCCCTGTGGAAATCTGATTTGACCTGGAATTGTGTAAGGCCAGTATTGAAAAGTGATTCTGAAAAGCTCTTACTACTTGAAAGCAACATTGTCTGGGTAGTTTGATCATAAATTGGGCCTAGAAGAAAAGTCTAAAACATGGCTGCTCAAAGAAGTCCTGAGTTCCTCCTTTTTCTTACTGCATTTAAAATTGAAACTCTAGACTTTTTTCACAAATGTATATTTTGAATAAGAGTGCATTGTTCTCTTCCATCACAGTAGTATGCAACTGGAAGATAGGACAGTACAGTTCAGATGATCGACTTTTAAATCTGCATTGCTGCTTAGCTAATTCAACATTTGGTTGCATTTTCAGCACATTTGTATTGATTACCTAGAAATATTTTGGTAGGTAAACTTGTTAGATTTGATTTATCCCTTAAAGTGTCATTTCGTGGTTTTCACTTGTTGTTTTGACTGGACAAATAATAGCAGTTCTTCAGTTGCAAAGAGCTCAGAAAGATCACAGCAGGTCAGTGTTTTTGATGCTGTGAATTCTTATTTAAAATCTCTGGTTTTATCTTGCGAATCGTATTTGCATACCTGTTCTTTACCTCATCTCTGTTCTTTGGTTTTCATATTTGAGTTTATTTCTTTTGGAAAGGAGGTATGCTGATTTTAAATATGAATTGGTGCCTTCTGTGGACTTGGATCCAAATTCATGCTCTTTCTAGCAGATGACATGCTGTATCTGTTCTCTCTCGCTCTCTTCTCCACCCCAATCTTCTTTGTATACATGCTGTGGGGATAACAGTTCTGCCTGTCTTTCAAACTTCTAATTTGGAGAAGCCTACAATGTGCATAGGGCTAATAATAGTTACTAGGAGGAACTTCTGGTTAGAAAAAGTAATGAATAGTTTTTCACATAAGTATTTTCTGCTAAAAGGTGGGCCAACAGGGGGTTGTACTTAGCCATTTTTTTGAATGTTAATACGTTATAAAGTAGACCCTGTGCAAGGAGCTCAGTCTGAGGCTCTGGACCTTTCTTGGTACACTTCTGCATGGTGCTGCCACCCTTCTACCCATTTTTCTCTTAGAAGATCATTTATATAGGGCTATGACATCAGGCTTCTCAGAGGTGTATGGTTGATTTCCAGTTAATTCCTTAATGAATTAACTTTGCTGTACAGGGTTTTATCATCTGACTTGTTTGGGAATATTGGGTTAGACAGGAGTATTCAAGCTGCTTGTCCTATATAAGTTCTTAGCATGTCTGTGGGCACTTCTTAAAAAGTTACTAAATCCCTGCCAGCATTCATATAAATCTTCTTTCTCCTTTTTACAGGGCAGTTGAACTGTAATGGCAGGGATTAGAAAGCCTGACTAATTTT
>NW_017728943.1:2742290-2747518 GCF_001723895.1 Crocodylus porosus | reverse complement strand
AAAAACCCCAAAACAACAACAACAAAAAACCAACCCCAACAACCATCCAAAGAAAGAATCCCATCTTGATTATGGAACTCGTACAGGTTTACAGTGAAAGACATGCAGTGAATTCCCAAAGGTGGTTAATTCAGGGTATTGTCCCTAGAGAAAGAATGAATTGGATGACAGTAGCAATGCAGCTCCTATGTGAAAGCATGAAAAAACAGGAGGCTTTCAAAGTTACAAAGGAAGGGTGTTTTTAAGCATCACACTTATTTTAAAATGGAATATCTCCGCCTCTCCCCTGCATCCCACATGGTGAGCTGCATTTGTGGAGCTTTTCCATACGTCATCGAATTGGAGCTCCTGTGGTGAAGTATCAATAAAATGACAGATCCCCCTGGGTTGGGGGGATGTATTATAAATTGAGTGCTATAAAATATCTAAGATGTTGAAGCCAGTTACTGTAGCTTTCCTTGTACTTGCAGAACAATTTTGTGTGTCTTCTTGCTGCTGCTTCCTTTTTGGTGACTCATGATGCACTGAAGATGAAAACCCTCTAACCTTGACTTTTCCTTACCTTGAATTCTTCCCCACTCTTCTATGAGCAAAATAAAACACAGTTCTTTCCAGGAGTGTCAGAAAGGGGAGAGTTCCTATGATTTTCCAGCTCGGCTTTCACATTAACTAGTCTTCCTCCTATTCCAGGTTCATGTCAAGAAAAATAAAAAGCACACTGATATCTGAATATGACCTACCTCTTCACTCCCTGAGAATCAGCCTCAGATGACAAGTTGCTTGGGTTGGAAAAGGAAGCTAAAACACTGTTTAAGAAGTTATGAAATTCCAGCACCATTCTTGTGGTGCAGTCCGCTAGAGCCCTCCCCCTCTCCTTCCTCCCCCCCCAGTACTTCAGAAGCCATTCAGTTGACATCTGCCCTGGAAACTAGCTTAGTTGTCTTCAGAGCAGTACAGAAAGATTGAGATTGTGTAAGACCAGCACACTTCTGTTGTCTTCCATTTTTCCATCGCTTACTAGAAACCTCACTGGACCTATTGTGACTAGAGGTGCACTGATGCATGAATCTGATATTGGATCAGTACCAATATAAAGAGAATTGCCTACATCAGAAACCAGCCTGTTGTGGTTAATATGGCTGATTAAATGCCTGTGCATCTGTGCAGCTGGTAATTTTGCTGGTGGGCTGCAGCTGTGGACTGGGGCAGTGCCAGGCTCTTGTCAGCAGGGGCCGGCTCACACTGTGCTCAGGGCAGGAGGCAGGGGGACTATGGGGGGTGCTACAGCAAAATATGGGATGGCTGCAGTCTGCCCCCTGCCCCAGAAGAGCCCGGTGTGGCCCTCAGTGGCATGCACCCTGTGCAGATCTGGGGCATAAGTCGTTTCCTCCCTCTTCCCAAGGGCGCATGCAGAGGCAGGAGGTGCTCCCCCTCCCCATGCCCCCCAAACAAGCCACATCTCTGCCCTGTACCCTGCTCCACCCTGGCTGGGCAACATCTACCCTAGCCCCACTCCCTCTCTTACCACAGCGGGTATTGATCTGTCTTAACCAAAGTTAGCAAAAACAAAACAATAGCTATACAGCATAGTCTTGGCTTGAAGGATTTCCATGTACAAACTCCTATCTCCAACACCTTCACAAGCTTCATTGTCCTTCTGTTGTCCTTGCTGCTGCTGCTTAGTTTTTATCCTTTTGTCTGGCTTTTTTCTTGTTACCATGTTAAGTGAGTTGCATCCAGCGAGCCTTTAGCATACAGGAGATGGGGTCATCTTTATGAACCTTCTACCTCTTCTCACATGTAACCCCTTCCTTTCCTGTTCTTAAAATTTCTTTTCTCTTTCCCCCTACAAATAATGTGTTGCTTGCTCAGTCAGTCATGTTAAATTATTAGCTCTGGCATTAAAGTAAATCCTAGTTGTGAGGTAAAATTTGAAAAATGGGCTAAAACATGTTGGCACCCTGATTTAAAAAGAAAAAAAGCATGTTGCCTTTTGCTGGATATATGGCAGTAGCAGTTGGTTATTTCAAGCGGTGTGTTTTGCTTTCCTTTATTGAACTTTTTGAATGCAGCTGTTTGTGAATCTGCTCAGAGTTAGCAGTTGGCTGTGAGTTGTTTAACCTGCCTTTGCAAATTGTCACTGTACTTTGGCTTTTCCTTTGGCTTGTCATGGTGGCTGTTCTACTTTGTATTGCTTGTTACAAGAGGAGTTGTTCTCCTCACCACTGAAATGTTCTTTTTCAGTTTTCATACATGGAAGGGTGTGGCTAGACAGTTTATCCAGTCCAGTTAACTACAAAGATGTCATCTGCTTTGGTCCCTACCAGTTCAACTTAAATAATAGGAAAAGCCAGGTGGCTGGCATTTCTCTTTTGGCATCCTGTTTTGAGCAGCAGTGTAGGATCACAGATCACTCTGTCTGGTGCTTTTTGTTTTTAGAAAGTAATACGAGATACAGAGCTCCCTATTGAAACTGAAGAAAACAGCCAGCATCTTAAAGTAATTTTTACTGGATTTCTTCTTTTTAGGGGTTGATAGCCCTTGGTGAAGCATCACCTCCAGATCCTGCAGCAGATGATGCATCCCGTTCCCTTAGTGCCGAAGTTAAACTGGAGCCTGGGATAGACAGACTGGTAAGTGCTAAAGATGGGAGGAGATGCACCCAGCTACTATAGATTTGTTAGTTGAATGTAGCCTGGCAGAGAGATCTTTGGACCACATCTGTAGTATTATTAGCTCCTAGTTCACAGGCTGCCTGAAGTGATGCCACAGTGGGATTTGACAGAGAATGCTATGAGTGCAAGATGGAAGGTTTGGTGGCGAGGGTCTACTAAATACAGTATTTTGGATGTGTTGCAGTACAGGTTTCCTCTGCGGCATCTTCCTGATAAATTGTAAACTTTGTATCTGGTCAGTAATCATCACCAACTAAATTTTACCTTTAACAAATGTCTCAAATTTCATGCCCTTCGTATTTGTGCTGGAGTGTCGCATCTTGTAAATGGGAATAAATAATAGTGTGAAGTTTATAGATGGAAGCCATAGCAAGTGAGTAACCATATTTATTATTTAACACAGCAGGGTAGGGGACAAACCAGTGACTGCCTCACACTGCATAAAGAGCTAGGTAGTCCTAGGTCAGGAAGAAGGCAAGGTAGATTTGTACCGTAGACTAACAAAGAAAGATGAAACATCAGCTTGAGTTTACTTTTGTCAGATGCTGTGAGGAGGATGTGAGCATGAATTCATGAAAGCTTATGCCTTCTCTCTATAATAATGTATATATGAACTTATAAGGTAGAAATCTCCCTACCCTGCCTTTGTATAGTGCGGTCTGACTTTGATCATGCATGATCCTGTAGTCATTTTATGGGATATATCTGTGTATTAAAAATAAGGGTTTGCAAGTTACCCTGCAGTGCTTGTGATCCATACTTTGGTTGGTTTACTTATGATCTTGGTATTAGTAGTTCAGAGAGTATGTGCATAGGAGCTGGCAAGTTTAACATTTAAATGTAATATAAAGGGAAAAGGAACTTCAGGGACCAAAAAATGACCCAGTTTTACAACTGTTGTTTCAGGTGACTTCAAGTTTGTATACATATCTGTGAAAACATTAATCACAAAATTACAGTATTTTCCTGCATGCAGCATACCCCAAAATATATTATGCACCTTGTTTTTGAAAGGCGAAATGAGGGGGGGAAAAAGTACTTTCTTTATAGTAAGCAAGTAGCAGTAGCTAGGGAGCAGATCCTGCTCTTTGCAGTAGTCCCTATGGGTGTATCCAGGTGAGCGTGCACATGCAATTTTGCAGTACCTTTAAAGCTGTTTGAGGCACCGCAAACTGCATGCAGCACATGTGCAACCATTTGCCACTGCAGATTTTGACCAAAATTTGACACTGGGAAACCAAAAAAAAATGCCGCCAAAGAAAAAAAGTGGTGCAGCACATGCGGTGGCAGCGTGCACTACCAGAAACAGCCTGGCTGTCCAGAGCCATTCTGTGGCTGCCAGCCAGGCTCCATGTGGCTGGATCAGTGTCTCTGCTGCCTGGGAGGTCCCCAGGAACCCAGGTAAGGCTGCTGGGGTTGGCACAGGTGTTGGCTCAGTTTCCCTTATCCCACCCAGAGCTATTTGGTGTGTGCCAGAGTGCACATGCAGGAGCATGCCCTGGGGCAAAAACTAGTGGCACAAATGTGCTGCTGCTATTTGTGCCATAGCAAATGCATGCCCCTACACTTGTACGTTCATCTGGATATGACCCCTTAGTCTCATACAGATTTGACTTTTAACTTTTGCCCATGACTGGTAAAAAAACAAAACAAAACTTGTTTTTATTGTATTTACTTGCTTTTAATGTGCATTGAAGTTTCCAGCAGCTGTTTTTGGAGGGAAAAGTGTGTTGTATGTGAGAAAATCTGGTATGTTAGTTAAAATTTTTCATTCCATTGAGCAAGTTGCATGAGGCCACAGATTTCAAACCAACAGCCAGCATGATTTGGAGAACGCCTTCTTATGGATGAACATTACATTGCTCAATGGATTTTATTTCCTACCGTTTTAGAATGGGCTCCCAAAACAGGAAATTCACAATTACTTGGACCAGTTACAAGAAGAATTAATGGGTCTTTCTCAGGTTGGGTCTCTTTCTTATAATGGACAGCAATACCAAATTACTGAAATTCTAAACTATAAAGGTCAGATGGTGTTACAGGTACCCATTGTATTAAATTCTCACCTTCTGAGACCAGGTTTCAAATGTGTTGGAATCTTTTTAATTGTTACAGTCCCTAACTGGCAGGTCATATAACACAAAACTAATTTGCCACAATTAACCAGCTTTACTCTGGACAATGAGCACAGTTATGCTGTGTTGCAGAACTGAAATGCTCTGGAAGAGCAGTGGGAGGCTGTAAGACTATAAAAATGATGATGTTGTAGGTGATTGAGGTAGGCTCTAACCAGACTTATTCCCTTACTTTTCATGAGTAACCAAAAACTAAAAGGTTGGGAAATAATAAAAATACAACCTGACTTCTGTGAATCTTAGAAAGGGAAAACTTATGTGGTGATGAGAGTTGGCTATTATTTGAATCTGTCAATGCCAGTTTGAAAGTTGAGGCAAATAGTTTTGTTTCTGCCCGGGAGAACTTTTACAGTCTCTGATGCCTGATGAAGGGTGTTTGTGCCCAAAAGCTTGCAATTAAGGAATTTTTTTTTTTTTT
>NW_017728943.1:2729446-2741865 GCF_001723895.1 Crocodylus porosus | reverse complement strand
AGCACTAAGTGCGCCCTGCAGGAGGAGCCATGGCTGCTCCGCAGGGCCCCCCAAAGCACGGGGCCCGGGGCAGTTGCCCCGATTCCCGCCCCCCTCCCCCCCCGGACATCCCTGCATGTGTGGTTTACTGTGTAATGTTTTACCTCATAAACTTTGTCAAATTCATTGCAGTGTCCTTCAGATCCCTCCTTTAAAACTCTTCTCTGAGCTACCATTTAAAAAAAAAAAAATCAAGTATTTAGTTAGCTTGTGTATTTGTACCACGGCTTATCGTGCTGTTTATAATCATTTCATTGTTATCTTATTTCCCCATGTGCTTTCATCTCTTTGCTCAAATTGTAAGCTCGTTTGGACAGGGACTTCATTCATGCAGCATTAGCATAATGGGGTCCTGATCCCTTGTTGATATAACACCATCACAAATACTAGTTGCTAGGGAATAGTGAATAATACCGTTTTTTTTGCATGGAGCAGGTATATGGTCACCATGGGAGTCTGTATTCAAGCCATGATGTCTTCTCTTCTATCAACTTCGTATCTGGCAGGGAAAAAAAAACCATTCTGGTAGGGGTGTCTCCTGACAATGACTTCACACCTATTACTTGCTTTTGTGAGCCCCTTTCTCAGTCTCCCATCTCTGGTGTAATTCTGAGCTGGTTGGAGAAACTGCTGAGGGCATCAGCAACAGGAAATACTGCCTTCAGGCGCCAAGTGGTTATACTCCCCTGTGGTCCTGTTCATGTGCCTAATTAGTCTTGTTCACACAGGGTGGGGTGATGAGTCAGGAAGAGGCTTGGCTTGCACAAAGCCAGACAGTGAGTGTGGAGTACGTTCTGGTTATATCAGAACTCATTAGAAGGACGCCTTTAATCAGGTACCCTCATCGGGGTCCTCGTGAAGGTTACCATCTAGCATTTTTGTTCAGCCTGGGTTCCAGAGCTGTCTGAATTATAGCATACCTACAGCTGTCTGGAATGCTGTCTTTGATGGCATGTTCTTGTTGCATAGTAAGCTGGAGAAGGAGGGGAGATAAGTTGCAAGGAAAGAGTGGCTCCATTGCAAATTTCTTCAGTTTTGGGAGGTTGAGGGTTTCTCTCCATTCAGAGGTATCTCCTGTATCCTGTGTATATGGCCACTAGGTCTTCCATCAGGTGTTGAATGCTGGGAGCAGGAGGTGTTGTGTAATTAGATCCTTAGGCACTAAACATGATGTATGAAATGGGGCCAATAATCCTTTAAACTGCCACTGTGGTGAGGGGCAGGGTGGTTTACACAGAAAACCTAAATATTCCTGCTGTCAGCTTTGAGTGCTGTGTTGACTATTTTGCTTGAAAACACAAAATAAATTATGCCTGCAGTAGTGACTGTTAAGTCGTTGGTGAGCCTGTTCATTATTCTGCTGTTGAGTTCATGCTTTTTAAAACGTATTAGACTCTCTCTTCTGTAGTGCAAGATTGTGATCTAGAGGTAATTCTTGAGAGGGGTGCTTCTGGCCTTTTCTTTAAACCTTTTTAGGTTATTTGAGAGACAGGTGTGCCCCTCCCCTGCTAGGAAGAAGAGGATGATACTTGTGATGCACTACTATCGAGTAAGGGATTTGTCCCCAGTAGCAGAAGAAGCATCAAAATCCAAACTAACTGAGGAATGATCTAAACAAAAATAAGAGTTTTCTAAGGTCCTGTAGTCCTGGCAGAACACATTTTATCCCCCTTAAAAGTTTTAAAAATGGATTCATGCCATCCTTTTGAGGGTTTGCTAGAAAATCATCCCTGCATTTTTAGGCACCTCCTCTCTGGGGCTCCAACCTGTTATAGCGTCTCTGTGCCATGTCTCCAAGGGGTAGACAAGGGCAACGTTCACTAGCTCTGCTCCCTACAGTCTAGACCCTTCTTGTGGAAACACTTTGCACTCTAGGAAGGGACAGTAAGTGCTTCATGTCCTGTTTGCATCTCAAATGTGTGATGATTTATACCAGAGACAGTTACCGTCAGTTAGATTAATGTTGGGAATGCATGTTGCTTTTGTGCTGCAATAACAAGTTTTATGGTGGCACAGAGGCAAGCAGACTTCTGGCAAGGGTCTGTGTCCCCAAGCAAAGGGCCGTGCCCTTTGTCACAACCACAAAGTTTTGGGCATTTGTGGTGTGACAAGAGGTAGTAATTTTTCACATTATGGCAAGAGAATGCAGGCAGCCCAGAGCTCCCCACACTTGGGGAGGTGCTTCCAAGGCTTGAGGAGCCAAGTCCTCTGCAGACTTTCTAGGTTCCCCCCGTTAGAAACATACCCTGGAAATTCCCACGGTCAGTGGGTAGAGCTGCAGGCCATGTTGTTTCACTGGGTGTTTCACCCAGTGAAGCGAATCAGCTGTGCCAGGACTCATTTTTGCACAGCTAATCCACTTCACTTGGCAATGTCTGTTTATACCGTAAGAAAACAGGGAACAAAAATGAAGTTTCCAGCCGCAGATTGTGCAGCTCTGTGCCAGACTGGCAACAAGCCTGAGAACGAAATGGCTTTGTTACTCTTCTGTGATCTCACAGAGGTCCACACATTTTAAAGGTGAACATAGGAAATAAAGAGCTTTGGCAAGAAAGCTCTCTTCCCCCTGGTGCTCAGTTGAAAGGAGCAGTCATGCTTCTGGCTCAGAGGAAGTTCTTTTTTTGGACCCCACCCTCATTCCTCTCGCTTGTCGGCAGCTCATTCCTTCCATTGCTGGGAGTGAACTACCGGATCGCTGGAATCAGTGCCAGCTACTTTTTGGTAGCTTCTGGAGAGACGTCAGCACAGATGCAGCCTTAGAGTTCATGGAATTGATTAAAAAAAGACTTTGGGATGTTTTAAGAGGGAGGTGGTAGGATCAGCAAGAGGGGAATTGGTTGTTTCCCAGAGCAAAATCCCCCCAATAGCTTCATATGAATACTGTTCCCTTCCAAGACCTCTGACTGGGAAGCAGTTGTACCAGAGTCTGTAGAGAACAAAATTATCCGAGAGAGGAGGAGAATCTACAGTGATCTGCAGAAATTTGTCATGACCAGGAAGTGCCTCATCTCCACAGCTGTTGAAGGAGAACTTGGGTTCTGTTTTTCAGATGTAAGCTTTCCTCCTTAATGATGAAAATAGTTCCTATATTAAAATTTTGCAGAGGGAAGGGGGAAAAAAACTAGTCCTAAAGGTTTGTATATGTGCAACCATTAAAAGGCTGTATTGGGACACATTCCTGACTTAGCACTATTGAATGCCTGAGAAATCTTCTTCAGGTTGTTTAAGTCACCCACTCCCCAAGATGAGTTCTCAGGTCCTTTGATAAATCCCTATCTTGAATAGTTAAATGAACTGAAATCCTTAAAGAAGAGAGTTCTTCTTGAGGGAGCTTTCTAGCGAGGAAAATAAAGATCCCATTTAAAAGGACTTCTGAGTTGCCTGGTCACGCCCTATGTATATAATGCATGCCTCCAGAATAGTAGTCATGTGACTTCCTGAGCTTGCCAAGTTGCCAGAAGTCCAAGGAAAGCAACCAAATCCTGTTCTGACTTCAGCTTTTTTTAGGTTCAGCATTGTTACTTGTATGTGAAACCAACTTATCAGATCTGCTTCCAAATGTGTAGCTGCAACAGTCAGGGGTCCAGATATCAGACCAGCCACTTGGTTGTGTTTTTCAGTGGAAATTCCTCTTCAGAGTGGTGCTTCAGAGAATCCAAGACTTGCAGATCAGCGAGAGCCTGAAGTTTTGTGTCACCAAAGCATTCTTCCCTTGGTAGAAACTGATGCCACAGAAATCTTGGGAACCTCTAGTTGGCCCTAGCACTGTCCAAATTGCATTTTTAGTTGTCAAAAACAAATGGCATGTGTAGATGAAACGGGCCCTAAATTGAAGCAGTGGTTTTAAAAAAAAAAACCACTGCTTCAAATTTAGGGCTGATTAAACCCCTGTGTCATGAGTACACCCTGCTGACTTGCCTGCCTTTCTGGCGGGGAGGAGAGGGCAAGCTGCCCGAGGGCGGAGCGGTCCCTTGGCTGCGGGGTGGGGTGGCTGGTGCTTCTCCCCTCCCCCAGGTGGCACCCACCCGCAGGCACCTGGCTCAGGCAGTCCTGGGGGGCACTGCAGCTATGGAGGGAAGCACTGGCCCCCATGCAGCTCAGATAAGCAGGTGGCAGGGAGGGGAGATCAGGCTTGCCATTTTCCTTGGGCAGAGCCTGCCTTCCTGGGCTGCTGCCAGGCTACTTGCAGGGCTTCGTGCAGAGCTGTGGAGCTGCACAGAGCCCAGTGCTTTGCTCCACGGCTGTAGGGGCAGCAAACTAAGACTCCTAGAAGGAGTTTTAGTTTGGTGCGCCCCAAGTCATTTAAGGTGCATTACGCCGCCGAATTTCCTACAGTGACTAGAATTAATGCACAATACGCCGCCAGGGCATGCAAACACTGACACCATTAAAACGGTGCAAAAGCATTTAGCCCACTTTTTAAAGTGTCATGAACGCACCCCTCCTTTTCATCTACACAGCCTAAACTGAAGAAATCGCTTACATAAATGCTGGCCAGGGTCTCCCATGCCTCATTGAACGAAATGGGTTCATTCAGTGGAACCTTTACCTTGGGGACAGCAGTACGTTCAGATGGAGCGCTGCTTAGTAGAACGGCAGAGATCAGATGCATCTAAATAGAAAAAGAAAATCTGACTTCTACCATTTTTACTGTAACTTCAGATGTTTGAGGTCATACTGTGCAGCTGCCTGCTATCATATATGAACTGATATGATGGCAGCTGTCCTGCTATCATAATAGAACTGATCAAGATCAAGGATGTAGCCAAGGAAAGCCAGCTGTTGATATTGGAGATAATGTAGCGATCACGTTTGTATAAAGTAGGCTTTGAAGGACAAGGAAGTTGAGCTGTCTTGAGTGTAACGAGGAACATAAAGGGATTGCATTTTGTAGGAGGGAAGATGCAGTTGCAGTCAGGGCAAAGAAGAGAGATGAAAATGGAGATTAAAGGTGTGGCTTTTGGCAGGTTCACAGTGTTAAAACCAGAAAGCTGTCCAAGCTATACACTTTCTGGGAATTGTCCCAACTTAAATTGCCTTTCATGTAGGCAGCCTGTAGGCTCTGCTAGTGGCTCAGTGGGTAGTTGTGACTGACTGACTGTTCGGCACTGCAGTGTCTTGGCTATAGGGTCATCCTTTACAGGATATATAGGCATCTAGTGATAGAGACCTTTTGTAAACTTGCCCATTCCCACCAGTTGAGACATGACCTCATGCTTGTGGCTCTCACAATTTAAAAAACCCAGGGTTCCAGACATTTGCAAATCTTCTGTGAGTTTGTACGGATGTTTGGCACGAACAAATTTTACACTAGAATGGGATAAAATGCTAAAATTCCTCCTAATGATGTCTTTTATTGCATGGTTTGTTTTGCGTTTGGCAGGTGAGGCAGGCTTGCCATGCCACACCAGTGACTACCTGAGAGGATTAGAAATCCTTTGTTTCCTCCAGTGAGAACACTGCTTTGTTTTCAGCCACTCACTAGAGCTGTTGATAGGCTGGTTTGTCAGCCTTTCGAGAATGAAGTTGTGTGTGGAAACCAATGTGTGTAGGGTCAGAGATGGAGGGAGATCTACTTGGCAAAATGGAAAGTTTTTATATATTATGATCTCTTCCCTTCTGCAGGGTGCTTCTGTTTCCCAGCCGCTAGAGAACCTTGGTACATCTGCAGCAAACACTTCGGAATCTCTTCCTTCCAAACCCTGTGGAGCACTGAGACCTGTCAATGGTGTCATTAACACGTAAGGCTTTTTCATATATGGAGTGAGAGATGGGGACACAGAAGGGATGTGCTAATATGACCTAGCCCCCATACGAGACAGTTTTTGTAAGGTGTGTGACTTGAGCTTTTTTTCAGATGTTTACAGTCTCATGGTTGTGATAGTGTGTGCCTACACCTTCTCACAAACCATGCTCTGAAACAGTGTTGCAGACTGATTACATACCTGCGGTTGAGCTATAGCATAGTTCTGCTTAGAATGCTTTTCTGAAAATACTGTAATTTGCTTGGATAAGTGAACTCAGACCTGAACTGTGCAATGGTATATTAGAAAATACAGTTTCACAGTTCTGGTGAAACTGTTTAACAGGTGTTTTTTTTACACCTGTCTTCCTTGTATGATTCAGGCTTACTAGACAGAGAACCCTGGTTAACTTGCAGATGCATTCTATCCTGTTGCCATTAGTAGACCCTAAAACAGTGGTTCTCGATCTTTTTAGCCTTAAGGCTCCCCTCCATAACTTCCTTTTTCAGAATTTAGTGGCACCACAGGGCCAGTCTGAGATTTACTGAGCTAGACTCTGAATTTAGAAATGTTATGGAGGCCTGACTCCTAAGCTAAAAAGGTTGAGAAACACAGATCTAGCCGGTGCCAGGGAAGGGCAGCAGGGACAGGTTTTCACCCTGCTGTGCCCCCTGTTTTCACTGCCTACTGCCTGTCGCTTCTGCTGGCCCATACCTGAGGGAGCAAGGGTGGTCCCTTTAGCCAAGGATGCTCCCCTGGGGTCATGCATGCCAGCAACTGGAGTTATTTGCCCCTGTGGCCCCTCCTGCTGGCTTGGGGGTTTGTGGGAGGAAACCATAGGGGTGAGCTGATCTGAAAAACTCTGTGCCTGCCTACACACCCAGCAGAGCTTGCTGCTCAGTGTTGGAGAAGGTAGCACAGGTATGCCAGAAGGCAGGGCAGGGGAGCAGTCCCCAGAGGAGCAACGAGAGATGCTGCAGTGGGCACTGGGAGCTGGATGGGGAGAAGTGAATGTTTTACTCCTCACATACAAGCTGGGTGTCATGGCTAACCGGTTGAGAATCACTGCCCTAGAATTTATAAATAAGTAGGTGAGAGTAAGCACTAGAAGCTTTTCTGGGTTAGAGAATTTTAAGGTTGCAAGTCTCTGCTACGGTTCTTGCAATGTATGTAGTACTCAAAAGTCCATGCAGTACTATTGCACTTGCTCTAAATGTCTCATCAGGAGACTGCAGTGGGTAAAGTTATGGGCGATGGGCGCCGCTGGGGGTGGGGTTGGAGCTGGCGTGGACCACTGGCAGTGGGGACATTAGGGAGAGGGGGGAGGCATGTGTGCCCTGCCCCTGTATGTCAACTATGGGTATAGCAAAGAGGGGCACAAACTACTAGTGGTAACAAATATCTCTCTGCCTACAATTTGCTCTGAAGCTTGGAGGCTTGATCACTTCACTCTGGGCTTCATAACTTAGCTGTACCTCAGAAGACCTAGGACTATAATTTCAGGAGCTGCTACTTGTAAGAATTGAGGCATGTGGTTGGGGCAGTGACAGAACCAGCAAATAGATTCCTCGGGTCACAATTGAAAGATGGAAGTAAAGGTCAAACATCTCTCCTAACTATACATTTGGTCCAATAAAGTGTTTCTCAAAACCTCCTTGTATCTCATACATTTCCTAGACCATTGCAAATAAAACACTACCCATATATTGAAGCTTGGAGGCAGACTTGTGCAAAACTCATTCTATATAATATTCTTTCCATTGTATTTCTATAACTGTTTTGTTTTACTTTAAAAAGGGGGGGGGGGAGGAATGGAGAAGGGTTAACAAATTTCAAAATGCTTTGAATCTTGTTACTGAAGTGGTAACTAAAATCAGGATTGTAAACCTAATTAGCATCTTAAGATGACCAGGAAACACTTTAATAGGTGCACAACACTAACAAAAATACTTAAGCCTGAATCTCTTCTGTTCTTACGCAGTCTTCAGCCTGGCTTGGCAGAACATGCTCAGGGAGATGGCCCAGATGCTGAGGAGCTGTTACATAAAAAGCAGCGACTGAACATGGTTTCTTCTGATGGAACCTGTGTTGCAGCTCGCACCCGCCCAGCACTAAGCTACAAGAAGAGACGGCTTGTTCGACCTAGCAACATCGTGCCCCTATCCAAAAAGGTCAGTGTGTGAAGGTGTTGTCTTGTCCATCTTTTGGTGGGGGGTTGTCAGTGGGATGTGCATATGGGATGTACATGTTGAAGGCTTGACATGGTGGTCTGGTGTACTTCCACTACAATAGATTGCTTTTCATAAAAGTTGTTCTAAGAAGCTTTTAAATGGCGGGGAGGGGGGGGGGAAGTCCTTCAGCAGAAGAGTTAAGGCTCTAAGGGTGGGACTTCTTTCCTAAACATTAAAACTTAAGCTGATGAAAAAGATCTTAAAATGAAATGTGTTCTTCAACCTTAACATTGTCCTGCCCTGCATAATGACCTGTAGTTGGTTAGCTGCTTTAGCCTTCAGTCCTGAAACATGTTAGTATTTTGTTCCTGTATATCTCTCATATTTTTCTCTGCATGATCTTTCTCACCCTTACTTCCTTCAGCATTCGCTTTTTGTGGGGTTTTTTTGGTGGTTGATTTTGTTTTGATTTTTTTTTTAAACTTTTGCTAAGCAGTTCGTTTGGGGAAGAGCGATGCTTCATCTAACCCCTATTATTGTTGATGCAAGTTGCGTACAGCCCTTCTAAAGCTAATGTCATTGAGGGAGGATAAGGAGGGTATGTTCCTTTTTTTTGTGGAAAGATCATTGCTGACTTCTGTATTTATTATGGAAACTTCTGTTAAAATGTAATGAAAAGGAATCTTGTTATGGAGTGTCACTATCTAGATGGACTAGCATTCATGTGGTCATAGCAAACTATTCCAATATGAGTACTGAAGGCTATATTACTAATGAGTGAATGTGACTCTCCCAGTGTTCGGTCCCACTAGAAGTTTAGTTAAACTCCCAATAATTGTTTTGTAATGAGGGGTGAGACCCATCCAACAGGCCAGACCAGCTTATTTCCCCATAGGCAGAAACAGTTTCAAAACAATTTGCATTACCCTAGGGTCATAAGCCCAGGAAGCTTTGGGGAGTGTCAGTCTCCAGGTACTAGAATTAAAAGGAAGAGCTTAAGGGCTTCTGTCTTGATGAACAAAAATGATGTTGAAATTTTGCCTGCTTGAGTTAGCTTAATAGAACTAAACAAGGAATCATCATACGCTGAGGGTATTTCCAGTGGGGCTCTGCAGGGATCTATTTTTGGCCAATGACTTTCAAAATCTTTAGTGATTATCTGGAAGGATATCATTGCTAGTAAAACTTGCTGATGAGTCAAATTGGTGGGGTTGTAAATGGCTGTAAAGGAAGATCAGTTATAGACAGTGAATTGGACTACTTAGGGGGGTGCGCTCATTTGAATTATAGTTTAATGCAACCCAATGAAAGGACATGCCATTCAGGATACAGGTGGTGCCCTGAAAATGTCATGGACACTGAAAGGGGCTTGCTCATAAGTGAGAGTTGATAACAATCATACTGGAAGCTCCCACTGAACTGGTTATCAATAAGAGGGCCAGTGTAATCTTGGTTATATAAAATGGATATCTGGTGATAGCTGGTGTTACCTCTGTGTGCAGAATTGGTCAGACCACTGCTAGAATATTGGTGTGTATTTCTGGTGTCCCTGCACTGACAAGGATGTTAACAAAGAGAAAAAGCCAGCTGAATGATCCTAAGACTGGAAAGCATGCTTTTGTAGTGAAAGACGTAACCTCAGTCAGCTGCCTTTCTCTTTAATAAGTACTGTCTTGATCACAGTCTATAAGTACCTTATTTGAAGAGATTTCTGCTGCTAGCTGGCTCCTTAATCTAGAGCATGTAATGAGATCCAGTGGCTGGAAGCTAAAGCTGGACACTTTCAGACTGGAAATGAGGGGCCCAATGCATACTGAGAGGGTAACTATCTATTGAGACAACTTGGGGATGGTGGTGGTTTTCTATTATTTGAAATCTTTAAGTGAAGCTTAGATGTCTTTCCAAAGCATGATGTTACTTAAGGAGAAGCTTTGGACTTGATGCAGGACTTAATAGGTGAGAGGTTCTGTGGCCCATGTTTATACAGGAAGTCTAGATGATCATAATGATTCTTACTTTAAAATCTATAAATTCATGAAGTGAAAATCCTAATTCAATTGACCAAGCATAATTTTAAAAAAAGGACCAACCTTCTTTTTGTTAAGATGGCCCCTGCAGCTGATGCAACAGCTGCTGTCACTGACCTGAGATAACAGTGTGTTTTCTGTAGTTAATCAAATAGAGGTGGCTTCACTTGATTTGGTGTTAAATGAAGTTTTTAATATTGATATGGTGTAACATTTCATTCCGTGTTGGCAGATTTGTTTTATTGCTAAAAGTGAGCCCTAGGTGGTGGTGTTATGTGCACTGAAGTTGAATACAGTTTTCAGCTTTTGAGTATGGTGGGGGTAAAGCAGCATTTCTCTACACTACACAGAGCTAGTCAGTATTGCATGAGGAATGAAGGGTGCAGTGTCCCAGACTTTTTTTTAGTGATTTGCCCAAAGTCTGCATGTGGGAGGAGCAGCTCTGGACACTGATCACTTTTGAGATGAACATAAGTGTCTTTTTCATTTCCTAGGTCCTTCGTAACAGCATGGCTCGATGTAGCTGTGACGTGAATCCCTTGTGCGCCCTCTGTGGCACCCGAAGCTCCATGTCTCCGGAAATCCAGTATGATGCCCCTTTGCTGGAGCGCCTCTCCCAGCTGGACTCCTGTATTCACCCTGTTCTGTCATTCCCAGATGGTAAGTATCATTTAATGAAAATCACAATAAACAACTGTAAGGAGCGGACAGAGAAATACCTTGGAGGAAAGAGTTGAAACCAGCCCCTCAGATGGGTCAGAGCCAGGGCACCTTGATTAGGACAGTACCTGAGGCTCCTGGAAGCCTGTCCATTCTGCTATGCTGCTGTTTTACAGGGTGTTCAGTTAATTATTGTGGGTAGTGCCAAGTACTGAATATATGTGCATTTGAATAGAAAATGCAGTTTGGGTAGTGCTTGTTGTTGTTTTTTTGTTGTGTTGTGTCGTCGTCCCGTGTCGTGTGTCCTGTCCCCCCCCCCACCCCAAAGAAACATGGTAGTTGCTGGTATGGAAAAGTGAAAAGAAAACAGCATGCCTTGAATCCACACTAGTGTAAACATGCATCTGTGTAGTCAAACTTCTTGAGAGAGCTAACCTAGTGCCTGGTTTCATGGGATTAAGAGAGCAAAGCAGATAGTTTGATGCATGATGATTGAGTCTGATATCAGAGTTTATAAGCATTGTAGTGACCATGTTGTATACACCAGGTGGGAGATGTGCTTACAGAGAGGTTTTCAGTTTGTATCAAAAAGTGGTGTAGAGGCTTGCTTAGTTCTGAAAAGAGTGCCATACACTTGCTGCCAAGACGGAAGTCACCTGTAAAATGATGATGTAGATTTAAAGGTAGAATATACAACTGTATAACACCAGGGAGGTCCCTGGTGATTTCAGATTCTCTCTGAAGTTTTTCTTTCCATTACTGTTGTGTTCTCCAGAAAAATGACTAGTTTGTATGGTGTCACTTCAGTGCCATGAAGCATTTTCTGATTTAGTCTGCAAGGTTTTTCCCTGAGAGCAGGGTAGTTCAATAATGGCATTTTAGGAAGTAAAAGCTTCTAGAAGCCAATCAAAAAAAGAAGGGGAAAAAACCTTGCTTGGCATCTGGGGACCATTTTGCATCACAGTTACTGAGTTTGGGGTCAGTCCACTTGTTTACAAATGAGTAACCCTTTCATAAAATATGTCATCACAGAGGCCAGAGAGTGGCAACAGGATTATTCTGTTACTAGAGAGGGTGTTTCTCTCAGCTGGTGTGAGACCTTGGCTGGTAGTGATGAGGGGGAAGTTCCTTCTGAACTTTCCTTTGTTGACCCTGCCTTGTGGATAGAGTATCACACTTTAAAGCTGTCAGTTCAGATTGACTGCAGGGCTGTACTTTTGGTTTCAGGACTAAGAACTGTGGCTCTGCGACATGCATTGGGTAACCTTGGGCATGGCCCTGAATCTCTCTGGAAATTTTATTTCCCAATATTGTACTGTATCTAAATTGCCAACAACAATCCAGCTTCTTCCCCTACCAACCCCTACATTTTCATAGGAGGAGATGCAAGTCTGGGTCTTTCTGAAAAAGAAGGATGAAATCCTTATATATTGATGGCTGTTAGAGTAACCTAATATTTAACTGAAGGCCATAAACTCCCTGTTTCATGAATCGGGGAGAATTTCTCTTGTTCCACCTATAGCATAATTGACTAGCTATCTTAGAAAAACATGAAAAACCTACTACTTGTAGCAGGGGTGGACAGTTATTTTGGTCGGAGGGCTATTTAGCGAGTGTTGGTGAGGCATCGAGGGCTGCAACAGTAGCCCCACCCCCTGGTCACCATCTTATGACCAGAGGTCCCACCCTCTAACCCAGACTTTGCCACTGGCAGTTTCTCCCTTTTACCCAAGAAGTCCTTGTGGGGGGTTGCTTGTATATTTGGGGTAGGGGGTATG
>NW_017728943.1:2728117-2729319 GCF_001723895.1 Crocodylus porosus | reverse complement strand
TGTGGGGGTTAGGGGTGTGTAGGGGGGTCCCCCCTTCTTTCCTCCCCGCCTGGCTTCCCCCTGCCCACACAGTTACCTGGCTGACCCCAGCCCCTCTGTGGGAGAGGAGGGATGAGGCTGCCTTGCCTGGCTTGCAGCACACTGCAAAGGCATTGCGGTGGCCAGAGAAGCTCCTAGGGGGGACAGGGAGCTGAGCCTGGTATCCTTGGTGTCTGTCCCACACCTGCCCAGTGGGGCTACACCAAGCTCATGTTGGCTTCTGCTGCTGCTCTGCACTATCCATCTGTCCCGTGCCTGGCCAGCAAGACTGATCCAAGCCCACACTGGCTCCTGCTGCTCCCACCTCACCTGCCTATCCCGTGCCTACCCAGTGGGGTTTTGTGAGCAGCCAAGCTCCTTCATCCCCACCGTCCGCATGCTCCCCTGTCCAGCCATGCACAAGCAGGACCAGAGTAAGCTGCAGGCAGAGCCTTGTTCCCCTCAAAGCTACAGCTTCCCCATCCCTACCTGCTGCCTGGGGCACTGCAGCAGGGTCAGGAGTTGTTGTTGCTGGAGGCCTAGGCAGCCAGGCAGTTCCCCAGGCAGCGGCAGCAACAGCCCTACCCAGAAGCTGTGCCTGGCATTAGGGGAAGCTGGGAGCGCACTGCAGGCTGCCCTAGGTGGGGGTGAGCAGGACTTGGCTTCATGCAGAGGGTATCAGGGGCAGCTGCCAAGTGGGCCAGATGCAGTTAATTGGTGGGTGCCTGCCTGTGGGCTGCATTTTGCCCACCCATGGCTTAGTCATCACTTACAGCAGAGTGCCAGAGACCTGTCATTTGAGTCGGTACTTAAAAATCCTATATTCCTATAGGATTAGCCACAATTGTATAACATTTTAAAACAGACTTTTATTTGTTTTAGATTGAAAGTCTTGCTTAAATTTGTGTAGCAAAGCATGTTTGCTAACAAAAAGCAATAAAAACATGACTGTTTTTCTTTTAGAAAATGCCCTCAGTTCCCCAGACACATGACTTCCTTTGACTATCCTGGAGACCTGTTTTTTCTTAATCTTTTCAAGCCCTGAAAGAGGGTGTAGTATATGGGAGGAGCTTATTATTCTTTGAGTCTGCCTCAAGGTTTCCCAGTGGGTGGGATCAAGGTCACAGAATTAAGTCAAGTGTTATCAACCAGGCCAAGCATTGTTTATTCCAGACTTTCACTAA
>NW_017728943.1:2671346-2727887 GCF_001723895.1 Crocodylus porosus | reverse complement strand
TCAGCGTCCAGATTTGAACTGGTAGTGTTTTCCAACTTTCACTTAGAATCCAACCATCCTGGGCACATTTTACACTGGGAGTGGGGTTTCTTTGACAGTTTTTTTCAGAGGACCAAAGCTACTGAGCACCTTGGGATGGAAAAGAGAATTAGATATGTATAAATGAGTTTTAACTTGCTGCAACCCTGCTCCTTAGATTCTTTGTCCTCTTATTTCAGTTTCTCTGGACCACTTGATTTCAGGCTGAGAAGTCAGATGATGTAATAACCTTGGTAAAAGGATGTTAATTTAGCTTTTAAAACAGTGTGGTTGCCATCTGCTGGTCCCCAAGAGACCTGCAGCCTTGAGCTTGCTGAAGAGAGAGTGTGGGTGGGATGAAGTTGTATTGCAGTCTAACACAACCAAAATCCATAGCAGTGTAGTGAAAGCATGAATATCCTGTGTACAATTAAACCAGGTTTTAATTAAAATAAATTTAAAAACTGAAACCTGAAAAAAAATAAGTGTTGCATTCAAAAACTTGTCTATCCCAAGTATTCAGTTGGTCTAATAAAAGGTTTCACCCACAAAAATCCTTGCCTCTTGCATTTTTTTTAAAGGGTCAGTAAATCTCTAGCTCCATCATTAGAATAAATTGGAAAGTGATCTGGAAGAGGGGAGAGTAAGTAAAGAAAATGTATCACATCTACAAAGTTAATGATTTCAGTATCTTGTATTTGTTGACTATCTCTTCAAAGAACATTTTTTCCTTTGCTGTTTTCACATGGAGCCAGGCTTTATGAACATCTATATTCAGTGTCGATGGTTCAGCAGCTGCCAGCACATCATAGCCTCCAGTGCTTCGTAGCAAGCAGGCTGTGGTTTAGACCCATTGTAACTGTCAGGATATTTTGGACACTGCTCTAGAAGCTTTTCTCTGGGACCTAAGTTACTGCTATTAATAAACTTCAGCCTACTGCCAGCTGGCTCTGTCCTGCTGTCCAGCTTGCCCTTGTACCATATGTGCTTGCCCTTGCCCTCTGGGGTCAGGTTGGTAGCTATGGTTGAAGCTTCTGTGTCCGGTCACAGAGGTGGTGTAATTTTAAAGGAGGTTCAAGCAAAGGCATTTGAGGCTCAAATGCTGCTTGAAATGTCTTGCCTAGCAATTACTGTCTCAAATTTATTGAGCATTCAAATAGCTTTGGTTGTCCTGTAGGGTCTGAGGAGAGACTCATCTGCTTCAAAGTCCCAGGAAATTAAATGTCTCCAGGGGATCTCCGAGAGGAATGTTGGCCATGTCTGCCTTCCCATCAGTATGTGCATCTCATGGCTATTTTGAGTTCCTGTTGTGGAGGTATTGGTTAGCCCATGAGATGGAGCACATAGCAATTCCTGTTTTGTAGGTGATCTACTAACGTGGCAGAATAGCAAAGTTGGGATACCAGCAAACTATGTTATGTGAGATATAATGGTCTTTGCCCTCATGGATAAGAACCATACTGGTGCCATTGGCAAATCTGTTGTGTTCATGATGATGGTTTCCATGCTGCTTTGAGAGAGATGAAAGGAATCCTGGTGAATGGTATTTTAGAGCAACAATTTTCAGCCAGGGTGGTATGACATGCTGTGATGCTGTGAGATCCTTCCATGGGTGCTGTGGTATCTGATCCCTGTGCCAGGATGGAAATGGTAGCTCTTCCCACTGAGCATGCCAGTGTCCCACCAGAACAGGTGCTCATGGCTTCTCCCTGAACTCCTAGCAGTATACTAGTGTGGGTGGGAGGGTGGGCAGGTGTCTGGGGGTGGAGATGGATGGGCAGGTGGGTGAAAGTACTGTCATCGGTCTGCACTCTTTCAGCGCTCTTTCCCCCCCGCTCTCTCCCCCCACCACTCCTGTGCTCCCAGGGCTATGCATACGTGTGGCTCCAGTCACTAGCATGAAATTTTCTGGAGGAGCAACCATGGCAGTAGGGGCTGTATTTGCCCCTCAGGTACACACCAGGGCTGGGGAGGGAACAGATGGTAGAAAAAGCTGAGCACGATGGAAAGAACTCCTATTCCCATTGCTCTTAGCTGGCACGAGAGAGATTTTAGAGCAGTGGTTTTTCTCAACTGAGGTGAGAAAAAATGTTATGGAAGGGTGCTTTGAGGCTAAAAGATTCAGAAACCACTGCCTTGGAGACTTCATACAAAGCAGTGGCATGCAGGAAGCTCCAGATGTCACACTTTTTTTGGCAGTCATGAAAGTATGAGGCTATAAGTAGCTGTTCACAAAGGCAAGGCCATTCTGCTGAGATTCCAGGGCTGGAGTGTGGTGATGACTCTGGTGTGCTGTCCAGAGAGGGCGTCAGCTCTGGTCTCTCAGTAAGTCTAACTGGTCCATCTCAGGAAGGCACTGAATTACTACATTGGTGTTCCCTCTGTAGTAGTGCCTCCTCAACTTCGATACCTCCAAGAAGAGCTAACATGGGCTTTGTGGGAGAAGCAGATTGGGGAAGAGGAGCAGTCTCTGGAAATGGTGTGAGCTGAGACAGTGAGCCAACACCAGCCTGGATATATGTATATGATTGCAGAAGCAAAATGTGTTTTCAGTTGGATGTGGGGGGGTGTATGTGTGTGCATGCACATGCATGCACAGCTGTATGTACTCAAGGACCGTGCTGAGCATAGGATAAAGTGGGTTTGTACATCTCTGCCCATAGAATAATGGCACCCTTCTTAATAGATGGGTAAGTACTTCTGATTTAGAGATGCGGTAAGTGTTTGAGACCCTGCCTGGTAGCAGAGCTGAGGGAAAAACAGAGCTTCTGCACCACAGGTTGAAGAGTTATGCCTGCCTTTTGGCAGAATGTCTGCCAGGCAAAGTCCTACCACATCCATTCGTGCCCCTGCTTTCTTGGATAGTTGCTGTGTCTGTTCTTAGTTAAGATGGGTCAGGAGGAGTTGGTCTCTCCCCTTCAGAATGGGCACATGCATCCCACCCATGTGAATGAGTTCTGTTTAGCCCAGTCCCGGAAGTCTGCTGCTAGCTATGTTTTGAGCTAGCATGTAGTGTCCATCCATGGACAAGGTCCTGCGCAGCTGCTGCTTCCTGCTTAACCCATCAGGGAAGTTGAGATCTCCCACTTGTGGCACTCTTCTTTGGCAGTGGGAGCAGCTGTCACTTGGACTTGGAAGTCTAGGCCTCACATACTGGCTTGCTTTTAGTGCAACAGGTTGAGTAGATATTTGGGACACCATGTAAGACCAGTTCACTTGTTTTGAGTGTTTATCTGATGGCTAGCTTCTGTATAACGTGCCCCACTCCTCCCCCACAGTTCCCCACAAGGCTGGTCCTATGCCCCCTTTTCTGCACAGGGCTGGGTTGAGCCCAGGCCATGCCCCTTGCCCTTCCCCCTCCTGCAGGGCTGCATTGGGCCCAAGGCACGTCCCCTCTTTCCCCGTGGTGCTGGGTTGGACTTAAGCCTTGCCCCGTTTTCCCCCATGGGGTTGTCCCCTCCCTCTGCGTGGCCCAAAGCTGGGTTGGAACTACCCTCTGGCCTGAAATCTGACCGGGTTCTGCTCATCTGTCCTAGAGGAAAAAGTTTAGGCATAACTGGCCTAAAGAATTGGTGTCTGGCTCTTCTAGTGACAGTTCATAAATGAAAAAGCTTCTCTAAGTGGTTTCATTTTGAGAGGGAAGAAAAGATATCTGAAAAAGATATTGCATCGTCTGCCTTGACCCTGAATTGAGGATGTCAGTTTTTGTCTTTATCCCTTCCTGGTGGGAGGATGTGGAGAGGGACCCCTTTTGTTGGAGCAGCAAATGCATCACCTACAGCACGTGGGAAGGAAATTCTCAGCTTGGACATGCAAGCACACAGGGGCACTTCCCTTGGAAGGTGCTGCATTCCCCAAAATGGCAACCTTCCCCTGAAAACACCTTGGGATTTTTAATTGATGTACCATCCCTTAGCGCACTCATTCCTTATTGAGGGAGTATGCTCTGTGAGCTTGAATTGTTGATTGTTCTAAGTGTCTTGTTACTTTGTACACTCCTCTGCAGATGTGCCGACAAGCCTGCACTTCCAGAGTATGCTGAAATCCCAGTGGCAGAATAAGCCCTATGAGAAGATTAAACCTCCCAAAAAGCTGTCACTGAAGCATAGAGCCCCCATGCCAACCAGCAATCTGTCTGACCCGGCTCGTAAGGACCGCCACAAGCTGGTCAATTCCTTCTTCACTACAGCCAGTAAGTGTCTATCCTTTTTGGGTTTTTTTTCCTTGACCGGTGGCTGGTGACATACAGCCAATCCTGCTAGTGTCCTGTACCTCTACAATCAGGGCAAAAAGTGGGCACTTGGCTCTGTTAGGTTGAGCTATAGATGGGGCATGCTGCTATGGTAATGGGACATGTTGCTCTGTATGCTGTCCCAAGACTTGGGTTGGAGGTGATGTGTGCGCAGATGTGAATCAAGTTGGGCCTGAATGCTAAGAGGTGCGACATGCTGATTCTGAGACTTCCCAGCCACACAGTTCACAGTTGCCATGGAAGGGTTAGGGATTCCCCTGGCAGGGTTAGGAGCTGCACTGCTTTAGTAAGTGTGTCTGCCTGGAGCCATGACCCTTCTGGATCTTTGATGTCAGCCATTTTTACATGAGTCTCCTGTGCAAACAGAAAGAGAGGTGAAAACAGACATTTCATAGCTCCTTTTCTGTTCCCCTCCTCAGAGCGCTCACATCACAAAATCCTACCAGACAAGGCATACAGGCAACCCTTAGACGATTTAATGGCCATGTCCAAGGCCGAGAGAGCGCCAGAGCGCTCACTTATCCAGCCTCCTGCACATGACACAAACCATTTGCGGGACTACTCATCTGAGAGAAGCGAAGGTAGGCTCCCATAGCCAGGTCTCTTGGGGGAGCTTGGGCTTGGCTGCATTTCCATCCCCTACCTCTTTCAACTTTTGAGAAGCAATGCACTGCTTCTGGGAGTGAAAGGCGCCTTGTCTCACCACTGCAGCAATCTCTATATGCTCTAACTGCTTATTCGCTCAGGGCCTGTAAAGCTGGCATCCAGTCAGAAGAAGCTTCTATTTCATGCAGAATGGTCCCTTGACACCAGTCCCTTCTCAGGAGATGAGACCCCTTTTGACTAATGTTACCTATTTTTCTCCTTTCTGTATAGTGTTGAAGCATCACACGGATGTCGGAGGCCCAAGCTACTTATCAGCGGCTACAACCCCAACGCCTCACAGCCCCATTGTGCGGCAGTTGTCCACTTCCTCTGAAAGTTCTGCTCCTGCCAGCGCAAGTTCCCAGGGCACCTCTGTAAGTACTTGGCCCAGACCTGGATATGCTTGGAGAGAGGTTGCTGAGCTTCAGCTTACTGTGAAGATGGCTAAACTGTAATCCTGGTTCCTTTTGTCTTGCTTAGGAAGCAGCTCAGGCATTATTCTTTTGCATTATTTAGTAGTTCTGTTGCCTGTGCTGGAACCACAAGTTTGGTTGTGGGCAGGCAGTGCAGCGGACTGCTAATGCATTTTGGAATTCTAGGAGGGCATGCCAACCCTAGAAGGATTCCCAAAGTGGCACTGCTTGTTTGAACTTCCAGCTGATGGAACAGTTACAGATTCTATATAATATTCAGTATTTCGCCCCAGCCAGCTAACAGTTTCAGTGCTGTGTAGAGCAGACTTCAGCCATCTGGTCTTAGTCTGGGTCCCAGTCCCTTCCAGTCTGGGAGAGCCTTGTAATGTTCATGATCAAGTGTGATGGGAAGGAGGCACCCAGCTGAGCATCCTCAGTATGCTGATGACATCACAATGGCACTTTCACTGACAGCACTCTTCACAGATGGGTGTTTCACAAGTGGGCAGTGTTAGATGTGAAATGGGAATGGAGGTGCCAGCCCATGGAGGGGATGCTGTTTCATACTGATTCACTGTATGAAGTAGAGTAGAAGCAGGATTCCCAGGTGTCCTCTTCCCCTGTGCCATATTGGCTAGACTATATAGCAGCCCATGTACCCCATGTCATCTTGTGATCTCTCTGAGCTTCACAAAAGCATTTAAGTGATGGATGTGGGGATCCATATTCAAAAACCCTTGAATGAACTAGTTACTCTAACATGATGGCATCTACCCTTGCAAGTTCTGAAATCCTGTTGGCAGTACTTTGTGACTGACAGTACTGAATGCTTCTGAACTATTAGGTAATTTTAGCATGGATACTAGTCCATTACCCTTAGAGCAGCCTGCATGTAGGAGCTTCAGCATCATAACGTGATCTAAAGCCTGATTTAAAGTGGGCCTGAGAATGTGAGGGGGCAGGACCTGGACTTTTCTTTACCTCCTGTTCTCATGTCCAGGCAGGAGGTTCCAAAACAGATCGTAGTTAGCTGGACAGTTGGACCCAGATTGTGCTCCACCTACTGGACAGAAAAGCACGATCCTGTTCCACCTTGCTCTTATTCCTGAAAAAGTTACCCCCTTACTTTTTATCTTAATCTGAAGACTAGAGACAGAATCCTATTTCATTTGACACACTCAAATGGGCTTTTGTTTACCGAGCAACATGACTGCTGTTTTTGGCACTGAAAAGCAGTTTGCAATCTTATTTGGCTTGCTGTGGGATATGCAAGTATCCAAGCATGCTCAGTAGGCTGAGCTCTGGCCAGGCAGATAGCAGTGCTGTGTGCACATAGGCAAGTTTAAGTTCTGACATTTGTAGCCAGGCAAACACCCAAGGCATTTTTTAAAGCTAAATGGCTAGTGGTTAGGCCATTCACTTAAGGGTCACAAAAGTGGAAGAAGCAATGTCTGGGGAAGGAATTGCAAGATCATGCCCTATTGACAGTCATAAAAGGGTTTTGAGATGATTTCACTTGCCTAGTTTTTTACCAACCCCTCCCCCCCCCCAAAACAAAAGCAAACAAACAGCTTGATTCCTTATCCTAACATTGGAGAAAGGATTAGATTGCTTCATAAGGTTTTCTCCCTGCTAGTGCTGCATCATTTCCTACAATATAATCTCAAATTGCCTTTTACCGGAAAATGAATTCATATCTTTACTTATGATGACTCCTTGGCTTCATTTGGGAGACTATTCCCAGATCTAGATCTTCTCATTGCTTGCCAGGTCATGTTATCATGTTTGCTTTTTGGCAGCCCCCAGGTAATATGATTCCATGACTGCACAATCTTAAATTTTTGTCTTAAAAACAAAAAACCCAGCAGTCAAGATTATAACTGTTAATTTAAATTTCCTTCACAACCATATTTTCTTGCAGAGACATTATAGCTATAGAGGTGTGAACTGCCCTATTTAGTCTCAGTGAAATTACTTATTTTCACAATTAAAATATTAAATTAATTGCTTATTGCTTCATTTACAGAAACATACAGGGAGCAGGCTTAACCTCCCAAACTGCTTTCCAGGACTTCAGAAAGCAAAAGCCTAAGTGGCACTTAACCCTTATTTATTTCTTCTGGTGATAGTTCTTTTTTCTCTCCCATTAGGCTTTGTTTTAGAAACCATAGGATCGTCTGTGTGCTATTGCTATTAGTTGAGCTTACTACAACATTCTACCATACTTTGATACAGGAAGTGCGCTAAAAGTAGATGGAGCAAAGAATATAATTTAGGAAACGAGTGTTGCTTGGGTTGGATTGGTATCAAGATAGTACCTAGGGAGAGAGAGAACCCATTAACTTGTTAGCTGATAGCCTTTTATCTATAATTTACTGAGTTGGTTCCTCTGCTCTTCTCACTTCCAAAAGGATTTTTTTGGTTAGAAACAAATGACCTGAGCAGTCGTCTATGTGGCATTAGTCAGACCGCAGTTGGAGTACTGAGTCCAGTTTTGGGCACTGTACTTCAAGAAGGGTGTTGATAGACTCGAGAGGGTTCAGAGGAGGGCCGCTTGTATGGTTAGGGGCTTACAGGACAAGCCCTATGAGGAGAGACTGAGGGACCTGGACCTCTTCAGCCTCTGCAACAGAAGGCCGAGAGGTGATCTTGTGGCTGCCTACAAATTAATTAGAGGGATGCAGCGAGGGATCGGAGATGCTCTGTTCACCAGGGCACCTCCTGAGGTAACGAGGGATAATGGGTCACAAAATGACAGCGGATTTAGGCTAGATATCAGGAAAAACTTCACAGTAAGGGTGGCTGAAATTTGGAGTGGGCTTCCAAGGGAGGTGGTGCTCTTCCCTACCTGCCTGGGGGTCTTTAAGAGAAGGCTGAATAGGCAACTGGATGGGGTCATCTGACCCCAGCACTCTTTCCTGCCTAGGCAGGGGGTCAGATTCGATCTGTTGAGGTCCCTTTGGACCCTAGCATCTATGAATCTTGGATGCTGTTGGAATTTTTCTTTGTTACTTGGGATGATAGAGCAGCTATAAAGTTGCTCAGGACAAAGAGAGAAAATCAGTAGCAGAAGTTCTTCATCAGATTTGCTTCCTCATGTTAGCCCTTGATGATAGCATGCCCCAAAACTCTGGGAAACACTACAAGCTAACTAACAAAGAAGCCCAGTGGAAAAGACCTGTGAGTTGTGGGAGAGGTAGATTACTTTACCTGTATGTGACAGATTGCCCTATTTCCTCCCTGTCAGTTTTTTCTCCACCAGTTACTATGCAAATGGTCCTTCATCTGATTTGAAATTTTGTTTTCCAGGCTGCATGGTTTTAGCATGCTGCATATTTAAGGGTGGCTTATCAGCGTATCTGTCTTCCGAGTGTGTCCATTAGAAATGGACATCTTGCCATCTGTGAAGCTCTAAAGCTGCAGAGAGGCAAGGATTGTTGTGGATGCTTTCTCTGAGTGGACTTCACTACATGGTTGGGATAGACTAGCTTTTGAATGCAGTGCATTCTTCTTCAAAAGCTTGTCTTCAGTCTGTCCCAGCCATGCTGTTAGTCCAATAAAAAGATACCACCCACAAAAATTCTTGCATATTTCCTGGGCTGTCACGGCTACCACATCAGTTCAACCTTACCAAAGTTGCAAAGCTTTTCATTTTGAAGCTTAATGTTCTAAAGCGGCAGAGGATACGTAGGGAAAAAATAAATAATCCTCTATCCAGTCAGGAAACACCATTTGCATGTGTTCTGTGATGGGTCAGTATGTCAGTATTATATCATACTTTAATAGTGATCTTTGAGGAGGAAATGATAGAAACCACCTGATTGTCACAAGACCTTTTTAGCAAATTGTGAGGCAGGATTTTGTCTTGTAGGTAACAGGTTTTTGACCCATTTTATCAGTCCTGTAATCTCATTAATCAGCTGCTTGCATTTCTTCCACACATTTCCTTTAAATATAGCAAAACATGTTACTTGGCTGTTAGCAGTTTGTAGGTCCATTTGTAATTACAGTTACCTATGTGGTTTTATAGTAAAAACCATGTGTTCTGTAATGTGTGGGATGGGGAAGATGGATAAAGGGGAACTTTTAAATCTCTTCATATTGAAGTTGAGCTAAGTGTTTTTTGAACTCGGTCTTTATCAATCCTGTCACTACGGAGGAGTTGGCATGTGCCAGTCCTTGCCTGTAATATAGCAAATGCCACTGTCTAGAGCAGTTTCTCAACCTGGGGTATGATTACCCCTAGGGGTACTTGGGAAGGCCCTATGGGGTATGTATAGGCAGGTGGGGATAGAGCACCCCCACACTGCCACCTCTCAGGGGCAGGACCTTCTCATAACCCTATTTATTTGTGCAGACTTCTGCATTTTACCATTGTTACTTGCTGTGGCATGTGTTGAGACTGAATGAACTAAGGGACCTGAACTCCTGGACCCCAAAGGCAGCCCCACTGCTTCCTGGGGAAGTACTCTTGGGAATGCTGGAGAGGCTTAAATTTGTGCGGCCTCTGCCGTTTCATGTCTGCGAACCAGAGGACAGTCTTGCTCCTTGCACTAGCCCAGCATCTAATTTAAGAAACTTTGGTTGCTAAAAAGATGGGAACTCATTAGTGGAGGTTTCTGACCGGCTTGGAGGCTCATCCCCTTTCCTTACCTTCTTTTGGTTTTTTGGTCTTGCAGCAGCCGAGGAGGAGGAGAGGTGAAAGCTCATTTGATATTAATAACATTGTCATCCCAATGTCTGTTGCTGCAACAACTCGTGTGGAGAAACTGCAGTACAAAGAGATCCTCACACCAAGGTATGTCACCAGGCTTATTTCCCTGCCCCCACACCTTTTTGCTCCTTTTTCACGCTTCTACAGCAGCTACTGGAGTGCTCTGAATGGTTGCTAGTGCTGGTCAGGTAAACTATTTTCCACTTCCATGAGTGGCAAAAAATGACTTGTTTTGGATATTCTCTAAGCTGTATCCTCTTCTCTATATCAACAGTAGAATACTTAGGGAATGCTAAGGAATATTATGCAAGGATTTCCAGCTCTTGAAGAGCAACTTGCCAGCCTAATGTTAATTGTAGAATCTAAATATTTTTGTTTAATTTTGAAGCTGCAGTCCTCTCTGAGTCAGAGGTCTTGGCTTCTTTTCCCAGAGTAGTGTATGTGGCTGGCAAGTGTTTTACATGCCTAGGGTGGTGACCTAATGTATGCAGTGTTGGAGGAGGGCAGTTGCCCCAGGCCAACACCAGCTAAAGGCAAAGCACTTATCCTTGCGTAAATAGGAACAGCAGTGTAAAGCCAAACTGCAGCTGCTTTTTGCTCTGTATAGCTATTGAAGATGACTCCTGAGCATCTATAAATAGTGTCACTTCACTGCAGGAAGTGCTGTTACGTCAGCCACCTGTCAGACTGGAAACCAAATTACAGCTTTTTTTTCTTTAAAATACTTGAAGTAAAACTAACTTAGCCATGTTAGTTCATCCTGCATGCCTTGTTGCATATATTTTGGAACAAAACAGTATTCTTAAATTAAGTATGCAACTAAACCAGAGGAATAGATCATATTTCATGTGGCTTTGCAGCTGAGTTTGTTGGAAACTTTTATTTCCTGGCTGTCTCTAAGTTGTATCTTAATGGTTTATTAACAGACTCAATTTTCCTGACCTCTTGTTAACAGAGGATTGGAGGTGTCTTGTATTTCAATCCTATTAGTATTGAAATGGTGCAGGTTAGGGTTTGTAGCTCACACTATGTTGAAGTGAAAGGCTCCGCGGTTTGGTTGAAATATAGTTTATCGTATTCATATCTGTACAGTGGGGATGGGGGGAGAAATGTAATTTTGAAGCCTATAATAGGCAAAATACAATCAAATGCAGCAGAAAAATGCTATGAGAACCTAAAATCAGAATTTTTCAGTTTTTTAATTGTTGGTGATCTTTGCCCCAACAATATTACAAGACACTTTATGTTCCAGTGTAAACACTATTTAAACAAGTAAAATATCCCTCCTCGGTGCTTGTGAGGGCATGTTTGTACAAAAACGTTGAAGCATTGTGCGCCAGTGTGTGACAGTTTGAGCAAGTGGAACCAGAAGTGAAATAGTAGTAGCCCTTAAATTGTCCGACTTGAGTGAAGTTCAGGAAGTGAGCAAACAGCAGATATGACGAGTAGTAAATCAGTGCTTTGGATGCTTGGTGTTGGTAGTATGGGGGGAGCATTTTGTTTGTTGTTGTGTCTAACCAGGAGGCGAAAGCAGTTATAGGATGATTTTTCACTATTTTAGTGAAACATTTACACAGTCTCTCCTGGAAATTGTCACAATAACAGCATGTCCTCCTCATCTCCAGCTGGGTAGGAAGTGGCTTTTCTCTTCCTCTTCTCAGACTCTCCATTTGTTTTTCAACATCTCTTTATCCGGGCCTCTCCTTCCCTTCCCTTGTGCCAGCTAACCTCCTGTCCTGGTGTGGTGGGGGAGAGAGGAGTCTGTTGCTGGACCGGAGAAGAAAGAGGAAGAGCTGCAGCAGTTGCACTATTTCCTTTACCCCATGCAGGCTCTGCTGGTTACAGCACCACAGGAGCCAACCAGGAACTAGGCAGGGGAACAGGAGGACTTGGTCCAGCATTAATTGGGAAGGAGCAGAGGAGGAAGTTCAAATGAAAAGTTTTAATTTCCCTCCTCCTAAACCCCAGGAAAGGCAGACAATAGATGAACAAGAGGTAGGAAGCAACATTGGGAAAGGAGATGCCATTTTTTTTCAGGGCCCTTCTCTGCAATTCCACTGGTGGTCCTGCGGGTGCCTAATGAGCATAGCCAAGCCATTTCCTACTCCTGTGAACTAAGCAGTTCAGCATGAGAAGTGAAACCAGGGGGAGGTTCAGTAGACGGAATATAGCTACTTGAATTGGAGCTTGGCACCGAGGTAGGGACTTGCCACTTCAAATTGTAGACTCCTCTAGACTGCTGCTTACTAGACAGCAGAGTAGCATGTGTATGGGGTATGTTACACAGACTACAAGTAAAAATTATTTACATTTTGAAAGCTTGGCTAACTGTATCCCAACCATGCAGTTGGTCCAATAAAAGATATCAGCCAAAGAAATCCTTACTTTTTTGCATAATTCCTGGACTGTCACAGCTGCAGCATCACTCTAACAGTACCATGAACTACAGGGAAATGTTACAGACTTGTCTATGCATCCCCAAGACTGAATGACATGGTTTTTAATGGTGTGTTACAGCTGGCGTGAAGTGGATATCAGTGCTCTAAAAGTGAACTCGGATGAAGACAATGAGGAGGTAATGATGGATGCTTTGTTTTGTTACTAACTCGGGAGATTTTTCTCCCTTCTGGGGATGGAGTTAGCAGTATCCCTGTAATTTGCATGTGAGTGGGGATAAGTTCCCTAGGAGAATAAAATGCCAGGAAAGCAGATCAAAAAGGGCTTCAGCAGAGAGGGTTGGGGCCTCCTTTTCATGTGTGCATGTGTGTGGGTGGGTGAGTAGGAAGTATCAGGCCTGGGCGTGGCAGAGACCATGCTAGTGTCTCTAGTCAGTCCCCCCCCTTTTTTTTTTTTTTTTTTTTTCTGTAAGCAAGTGCTGATATGGCTTGGGAAGCCTGAGAGCTGCTGCAGTACAAGATGCTAGTGGTGTTGGCTGCATACCAGATGCAGCCAAGGTCTGGCTTCTTTCTGGAGGTGCTCTTGGACAACAGGTCCTTTGCCTTAAAGAGACAGAGGGTTTATTAAAAAGGAAAGTTCTTTTACTTCTGTCATTTATACCAATGTAAGTTAAACTGATGTGCCTAGTTTGAAGCCCCTACATTAAGGTTCTCATTATGAAATAAGAGCTGCTTTTTTTGGGTTGGCTTAAACTCTTTCCCACTTGATAACGTAAACAGGAAAAAAGCATTTGAATGGAAGATTTATTCCTCTGTAAATATGTTTTAAACACCCTGTAACTAATACCAGCAGGCAGGCTGCTTGTGTAAAAAGGATCTGATGCTGACTTGCAATCCCTTTTCAGATCGAGGACCTGTCTGACTCGGCCTTTGCTGCTCTGCATGCCAAGTGTGAAGAGATGGAGCGGGCAAGGTGGCTGTGGAGCACCAGCATGCCCCCTCAGCGACGAGGCAGCAGGTATGGCTAGTGCAGCGCTTTCTCTGCACTTGCACGAGCACTGGTATCTCTGGCGCTCCCAGCACTTGGATGCAGACTCCTCTTTGACCTTGCGTTTTGGGCATTGGGATGGGAAGGCTCTGTGTACACTATAGAGATGTAACTGTCATCTCTCTACAGAGAGGGGCTATACAGGGAGCAGAGCATAGAAACTGAGCACTGGTAGGTTAACTGCAAAGGTTTGGAGCAGGGGTTCCCCAGAGGGGCTGGGAAATGTTGTGCATGTGGGAAAAGACAGCCCTGCAGAGTAGAGATCCAGGTGATGGAACTGATGAGCCAGCAGTTGGAGAAGATGGTGCGTGTGGTGTTGGTTTTTTCTAGTAAATTTACACGCGTCTGGATGCTAGACTGACTTAAAGCCAGAGATCTATATGGAACTTGAAAAGGGTCCCAACTCAGAAAATCCCTGCCTTTTGTTTTCTATTCTGCTTGCTAAGTCCGTGTAACTTTTTTTTTCAGTTTCTCAAAGCAAATATCTGTTTCTCCCTTTCTAAAACAAGGTGGTTGTGACCAGCTCAGCAGCCCTCTGGCTTCTGAGAGCTGCAGAGGTGCCATTGCAAGGGTAGAGCCCTCCTTTGTGTTTGAGAGAGAGAATAAAGCAGCAATTCCCAGCCAGGGTGCTGCAGAACCCTGGGGTGCCTTGACCTCCTTTTAGGTGTGTTGTAGTGCTGCACAATGTTAGCAGTGTTAGGTGTGCAAGCACAATTCACAAGATAAACCTAGAGATTTCAAGTAAGAACCATCTGTCTCTGAATCCCTTCGATTTTTCTGGTATGTACTTTTGGGATTGAGTGACCAGTATCTTTATCTATGAGAGGGAAAACCACTGGTAATATAAATAAGTTAGAATATTTTCACTATTTTTCATCACACATCAAACATTTTATTTGCTTTTTTGACCACTATTGTGTACTGCAGCAGTTCTTTGTGGGCAGCTCAGTAAAAACATGCCTAGGTTTTTCTCCTATATGCAACAGCCAGTGTAGACCATAGTAAACTATATATTGGTGGTTCTGGCCTCTAAGTGCATCTGCATATGTCAGTGTTCAGTTTCATCTGCTCCGATATTATTCATTCTCCATCTTGACTAAATACCTCTGAACGTTTGTAGCTTATTTCTAAAGGGTGCTTTGAGCCACTGGGATGAAGTTCCTGATAGTGATCCAACTTTTTGCTCCAGTCTTGGCATGCAGATTTCTGCCACTTTGTTGCAAATGCAGATATTTAACAATGGTCTCTGTATGGAGCTTTCTGGCATCCTGCAGTTAACCCTTTGCTGTGAGGCCAATTGTCCACTTCCTACTTTTGACTTTTCTCATAACCAGTCTTATGACCTGTGGTGGTACTTGATCTCTCACCTCCGAGACAACTTAATTTCTTTGGAAGTCTCTTATAAAGAATAACATCAAAGGCTTTTTAAAAATCCAAGTCAGTATTGTCAAACAGTTCTTACTGACACATTCAGGGAAATCTGATAAATGTAATCAAGTGCAACTTTGCATTGGTTAGAACCTGTTGTGTTATGATAATCTAGATGGTTTATTTTAACTATCATTTCAACCAGTTTACCTGCTATAAGAATAAGTCTCTCTGCTCTGTAATTTTCCAGGTAAACTGGTATTCTTAAGATGCTGGGGTATAACATTAATTTTCTTCCACTCCTCTGTAGAGACGTAACAAGATTGCATAGGCTCTGAAAAGCTCAGCTATCCCCTCCTTGTGCTCCTTCAGAGAATGCTTATGCATACCTACTGTCTGCACCTAGTGACTTGTTGCAATTTGGTTCATCACTTAGTTTCAGTACATCATGTTTTGTGCCTCCAGCTCTGATGATGCTTCACCTTTACTATAGCAGAGCAAAACCCACAGTAGAGCATGTAAAACATTCCCTGCAGTGACCTATACTGCAAATAAATTCCCTTTGCTTCTTTGTAATGTTGTGCTCTTCCTTAATTAATCCAGCTGATTCGCTGATGAATCTTGTGATCTTTCTGCTGGTGATGCACCTAACAAATTCCTAATAGTTTGTTTTTTGCTTGTTGTTTACTCTTAGATTCTCCTAATTGTCTTTTTTATGTATTAGCTGCCATAGTCTTTGTTCCTTTTATGGGCATCAGTAGGCTTGGAGTTGCATGGTCTGAAGAAAACACAACTCAGTCTCTTGAACTTTTCTACTTTAACCAAGTACTGACTTACTGTTTAATTTCCCACTTCCCTTATTTGTTTAGAGGTTTATCAAAGCTAAGGGGTTTGAATACCTTCGTTTTTTTTATTTTAGTCTGTCTCAACTTGGGCAGTGGGTTGTTTGTTTTACTCCCCTCTGTCTAATATTTGGGTGTTTTTGTACCTTTTCTCTCCAAGGGATATGGAATTTAATTATTTGGTCACTCTGTCTTGACTTTGGTTACTTTGTGAACGATGTCTTTTGTGTGACAGCGTACATGGTGATACGAAAATAATACATGAAGCTGATTTAAGTATCTGAGTACCTGGGAAGGGACTATTGTCATGGTTAATTTATACAGCATGCAGAAGTGTAATAGGCTTGTGTTTCACAAAAACATGCAGCAAGACCTCTGCCTCGACTCTGGGAGGTGGCATAACAGAAGGGCACTTGAGCAGCAGGGAGATGAGGTTTGTGCAGTTCTTAAAAATCCAAGACTAGTGCCACATTACAGTCTTTTCAATGTGTCTTTATCTCAGGTCTTACAGATCAACAGATGGACGGACAACCCCTCAGCTGGGTAATCCCTCTACTCCCCAGCCAGCATCCCCTGATGTGGGCAGCTGCCACTCCCATTCAGAGTTTTCCCACACCCACTCTCCGCGCAGTCCCATCAGCCCTGAGCTCCTGTCTGCTCCCCTGACTCCACTGTCCCGAGACTCCATGCGGCTCTTGTCCAGCGAGGACACCCGTTGCTCCACACCCGAGGCTGGCTTTGATGAGCAGGTGAGTACTTTTGGATTTGTCTCCTCCAGTTGATGAGAGTCCAGACATACACGCACTACTAAGGGGCTGTTGTTCTTTTGGTGGTTGCACATTTGTAATGGCAAATGTGAAATCCAAGAATTTAATCTTCTCTGGATTCATTATGGACAGCTGCTTGGGAGAAATTGCAGCAGCTTGTTCAGCTGAACTGAAGAAAAAGCCCATTTTCATTCACCTCGGACAGGCACCATCCTGACTGTTAGGGTCCTTTGGGTGTGTGTGTGTCTGTCTGCAATGAAAGTACCTGAAGATCCCCCTCATGCTGTGGCAAGAAATTTTAAATTTAAGTTAATGGTTAACCCAGTACAGTTTAACAGTGTTCAATTGTTGGCCAGGACTGCCACACCTCAGGAGTGAATGGGCAGGGGACAAGCCTCCTGTGGGGTATCTTAAAGCACGCAGAGTTCATGTGAAAAGTGCTCTTGAGTGTGCATCTTTTGGAGCTACCAAGTGAACAGCCCTCTTCTTCCTGTAGGCTGTACAACCCTGGGAGCGACGCACCTTCCCGCTCTCCTACAACCCCAAGACAGAGTGCGAGGACCAATCCGATCCCCAGGACCGGTCGTCGCGGTGCACCCGGCGCACGTCAGGCAGCAAGTCGTCCCGGGAGATGGACGGCACTCCCCCCTTGTCCACCTTCGCCAGCCTCAAGAGTCGGAACCCAGTCGCAGCCCCTGCAGCAGCAGCGGTGGCGGCAGCAGCAGTTCAGCGACCAGCGCATAGATAGAGACAGACGGGAAGGAATAAGCAAAACCCACACACGCAACTAACTCTTGGCATTAAAGCTTCCGAAATCTGCGTTTGATATTCAAACATCCTGCTGGGAATTTTCACAGTTTTTAGTGAATTTAAGGAGTTTAGAAACTGTTTTGTTTTTTTTTGTTTTTGTTTTTTTTTTTCCATGTTTCCTTGTCACACAGATGAGCCCCAGGTTCCTCCCAGCCGAGGGGAGCAGCCCGCCAGACACCCTTTCTGCCCCACCCCCACTTAGGTGTATAATTCTAGAGCACAGGATGTAGCTGACTAGCAGATTATGGGGATTGATTTCTCAAGCAAAAGGGTGTTTTTCCTTCTACTCTCTGCCCACTACCCCCTCCCTGAAAGGTTTAGTGGAGTGAAATTAGTGGTGAAAAGTGATGTCTTTGGAATGCAGCCTCCTTCACTAGCTGTCTCCTTATGTGCAGAGCAGAGATCTGACAGCCCCTGAGCCCCCACCCTCCCACATCACCACCTGGTTGTTTTTGTTCCCTCGGGTTGTAATTCCAGGTATTCATAGGAGTGATTCTGACCCCACTAAGGCTGCCTGTTGCATTACAGTGTACTGATTTTCAGCTCTTCCTTTCCCCCACCCTTGCTTTCAGAACTTCTGTTCCTTTCGTAGGGAACAAGTGTCCCTGTCAGTTGGGGAAAGGAAGGTCCTTCTCAGCCGCTTCACGCACAGCTCCATGTGGGAGAGTGGGATTTTGGAAGCAGTCCTGTTCCATTTACATCATGTCTTTTCCCTGTTCACAACCCAGGGTAATGAGAGTCCAGCCCGGTGCGTTCTTGTGCTGCAGTGGGAACAGACCTTACACAATGCACTTAAGGACTCATGTTGGGATCTGACTTTCTGCTGGCACTAGTAAGAGCTTTCAGCTGGGTAATGCAGATCTTTTACCACTTCTCTTTTCCTTTTATGTCCCTTTCCCTCCACCCCACCCATACACCTTGAAAGTTTCAGGCCATATTAACTGCCACCACTTCTGTTAACTATTAGTACTGCTCAGAAACCATCCTGAGTTGCAGTGGTCAGGAAGACCAGTCCTGTTGCCATGCATGGGCCTTGCCCTGGGCACGCTATAGGGTTGCAGTGCATAGGCCGCTTGGTTCTGTTTCCTTTCTGCTGGGTTGGCCTCTTCAAAGAAGCCCAGAAGACTAAGGCAGCGGCAGCATTGTGTCCTGCTCATCTGCCAGCTCTGTCCTCTTGTACAAGTGCTGAAGTGCTTGCTTAGGAAAGAAATAGGACTTGTTTTTCACCACTGCTCAGTTCCACTTCCACACGTTTTGAAAACAGATGTTTAGTCAGTTTCATTTTGGAGGGCTCTTGAGTCTCACAACAGCCACCAACCAGGCTTGACAGGTATCTTCTTTTCAAGTAATACTACCACCACTGCCCCCACCTCTTTGCTGCCCCCGGTGACTCCTGGATCCCACACACCGTTTCCATCTGTAACGTTTTCTGATCCTGACGGTGTGGCTATGGTTCCTGTCCTGTTGTTAGCATTGTGCCTGTCTTACGTATAATCACATCACCAAAAAAGGAAAAAAAAAATACAAAGGACATAATTTTTTTTTCCATTTTGTAATCGTAAAGAAATAGTAGCTAAACTGCTTAATGGTTGGGGTTTTCACAATTTTCAACATTATCTAGTGTTTTTTGGTTCTGTTCTAGTTTAAAGGATTTGTCATCGTTTCTTTAAAAAAAAAAACAAAAAAAAACAATGCTACCATATCCCTCTGCATAAGTGCTTTTCTATTTATAAGGTTGAAAATTCTGAATAACCCTTTTAGCATTATAAAAAAACCACAAAAAACACCTTGTATTTTGTAAATATTTTCTTTTCCTGCTTCGAGCTGTGTAATGTCCTTGTTATATAGAAATGCTTTTCTTCCGAGAAGCTGATCTTTGTTAATGTCTTGATTCTGTTGGCAAAGCACAAGTGTGCTTATAAAAAAAAAAAAAGAGAAAAGATTAAAAAAATATTAAAAAGTTAGAACATTCTCTGCAAGCTCCTGGCTCTGTGCTCTCTGTTGTGGGGCTCCCAAACCAGCACGCAAGGCAAAAGGGGTGGGGTGGGGATGAGGCTGCCCTCTGCTTGGAGAGGGATGGGCAGTGCCCCCAGTACCGCACCTGGGACTAAGCTGGTATTGCAGCTTGGGTTCCCAGTGATGTCCTAAGGAGTTTTCTGCATGCAAAAGGTTCCTATAACTTAAAAATCAAATTGCAGCCTCTTGGACAAGAGATGTTTGGAGCTGGATGCTGGTCTGAGGGCAGCAAGGCTTTTGCTTGTGCTTATATGGTGTTTCATAACTTGTCACTATTATTACCGCCCCATGTGACTTCTTTGCTAAGCAGCCTTTTGAGAGGGGGCCTCTCCAATTTCCTCAACTGGTGGGGGGGCTTGGCTTTGAAGCCAAAGTACTGTTTTCTGGAGGTGAGCATTGAAGTGCCCTTTGATTCTCTCCTCTTGTCTTAGATGTTAGAAGTCTGATTGTAAGCCAATGATTCTTAACCAGGGAGATGAGTTATCCTGGGGTGCCACAAGATCATTTGACGGCTGTTACAGGAAGTGTGAGGAGTTTAAGCAGATAAGCACCGGCTGTCCCTGCCTTGTCTCTGTGTAAGGAGATATAAGCACTGTAATACATTCATTTTTTAATGTTACGGAGATGGGCCTGAGTTGGAAAAGTTACTCACTGGTGTAAGTAGAGCACAGGGCTGTTGGTAGAGTGGGATGGCTGCCCAATGACTAGCTGGGTGTGGAGGAGATGCTGACTCTTTCCAAATGATAGAAACCATCCTGTCCTGAAAAGTAGAACGTGCAAGCTCCGTTCCACGCACAGGTCAGAAGGGCAGACCTTGCCTAGCCAAGGGCGCTCCCTAAAGCACTGTTTCCTTAAGGGGAACTGGAACCAGGGTGTCTCCCACTGGTGCTTTGTTGTAATGCAGGACCTGTTAACAGGCTTCAGCACCACGGGATACAGTTGGGAGTTTAGGGCACCTTCCTCTGGGCCTTACTCTGAAATCCCAGCCTTTTATTTTTTGTGTCCCTGTGTCAGGTTTGTACTAGTCTCATTTTACAGCTTGGGAAGTGGGCTATAGGGTGGTCACATGATGCATCACTGATGGTCTGAGACGGTGTGAGTTTCCCTGCTCCAGGACCCTTGCTTTAACCATCCTGATGCTGTTCCCTGAAGCTGCTTCCTGATGAGCAACATCAGGCTTCAGGTTCCACCTTTCCTCTTGCTGCAGGGGAGTGTGAATGATGCCAGGGCAGTACCACAGCTGCAGCCTCTCACTTCTCCATCCCACAGACAGAGGAGGACAGCTAATGCTGCAGCTCAGGTTTCGTAGCGATGTCAGTGGCGACCAGGCCTGCAACAAAGGCAGGGACAGCCAGTCTGGAGAGGTCTCGCTTGTGTAATAATAACAGCTGGTGAGTGGGGGGGAGGAGGGAGAGGAGACTGCTGGCAGCCTCTGGAGAGAGGTGGGAAAGAGGTTCTGTGTCTCCTTTTAACTTTGACACAGCAGGGCAGGCTGGTACCTTGGAGCAGTGATTCCCAACTCTGGGGGCTGGGGCTGGGGCTGTGCTGTGCAATAGTGGGTGTGCAAGAACCTGCAGCTGTGCTATGGGCTTTCACAGTTCTTCGTAGCAAAGGAATTGCTCTGTTTTTCTGTAATCAAGAAATAAGTGACAGTGATGAGCTGGCATTTGAGGAAGGCCTTGGAGACTAACTTGCACAGCAGCGCATAAGCTCTTGTTTGGCATTGGAGCATTTCCCAGTTGGGGAGGGGGAAAGAAAGACTTTGGAAGTAACTTGCAGCTGCTGAAGCTCACGACTGCAAATGAAAAGCTGTGAGAGGACAGCTCTTCTCCAGACCCCAACAAGGACAGACTTCATCCAAAGGGCTATTATAAGCTAACTGGTCCGTTCATCCAGAGAAGCCAGCTGTGGTAGATTTGATGGCCCCCATTTGCCTTTGCTGCAAAAAATTGTCAAGGCTGGAGCTATACACTGACATCACCAGAGGAGAGCAAGTTGCAACTTCCTCCTGTTGCAGCAGTGGGATAGTGAGCGTTGTCCAGATACACTGTCTGGTTTCGGCTATTGCAGCAAAGTAGGTGTTGCAGCTCAAAGAGCTCTTCTGTTCCCTATTCAAAGCTCTTCATTATGGCAATGGACTCAAGGGGTGCTCAGAGCTCAAATATTATTTGTTCAGATTTAAAATTCAGAATCTGGCCTACTGCAAGACTGTGTCATGTTAAATACATTCAGACCTCATGCCTCTTGAATTGCCCTTAACAGCTGGATGCTTCTGTGCCTCTAAAGTGGCTGAATCCTCACCTATGGGGGAAGAAGGGGAAATGTTTTGTTTGTGATTTAGACGCTGCTGGGGCTCCAACAGTTCCAGGCTGTTTCTCATTAGGTGCAGGACCTAAAGGTGGGTTTTATTGACACGGGCCAGGCAGAGCCTACATTATTTGTTGTAGACAAGGCCCTAAATTCCCATTTCGAGACAGAAGCCCTGTGCTCTGCAGGTAGGGCTGCGGAGACGTGCAGGAAATTGCAATGCTTGGTGAGTGGTGCACACGTTTTAAGTTGTGGTATGTTCATGGCTGGAGTCTGAGTTGTATGGTATTCTCTGGAGGGAATGCTGAATTTGAGGGGCAGTAGCATGAGCTTAATGTGAACATGTGACAGCTGCCTGGTGTACACAGCTTGCACGCAGTAGGGGTATTCCTTCTGCTTTGTCTACAGTCCATTATAAATGCTCCCTCTTGGACTGAGCCATAGCACTGACTCCAGCTCTTTGGTGTAGCATTCCTGTGCATATACAAGTGAGGTATGGCAGAGACCCTAGGCCCCGCCTTGACTCATAATGGGCTGCATAGCATTTCCCTTCTGCCATCTGACAAACAGAGGAAGCACGGCAGCATTTTATTGTAGTAATGACTTTTTATTTCCAAATTCACTTTTACGGCAACAGTGTAAACCAGTTGTTAAAACGCACAATTCACTATGGACATTCACAGACAGGAAGCTAAGCTAGGATGGTCATACTGAGATCACCCCCTCCCACCCCCTCACCCCATAAATTTAAAGGGAATCATGGGATTGCAAACACCATAATTGTCATTCGACACTTCAATTCATGTAACAAGCATATTTTGAGTTCAGAAACATGATTTGAGTCGTAGTGCCAATTTTAACCCTTTTCAGACCAAGACAGGTAGTGGGGAGGCAGGGGGATGGGGAATTGGTCAGCTAGTCCCATGTCACTGGGCTAGCACCATCTCTTACGGAAAGATAATTTACCAGAAAACTGCAGGCCTTGGACTAAGTTCTGGGTAGGCAATGCCTAGAAAATGTGCATGTGTGATGGGCTGGGAGGGGATGACAACTGGAACCAGTCACTCTGCTGCAAGAGAGGGGTGCTCAGATGTGATTGAATAGGGGATCCTGATGCTAGCAGGAGAGGAAGGTTGACAGGCTGGGAGCAGCAGATGCAAAGGGAAGAGGAGACTGGCCATAGGCTGGAGTAGGGAGTGGGAGGGCACTTGGTAAGAGCTCAGTGCATGTGCTGCTAACAGCTGAATTCATCCAAGGATGAGGGGTAGTGTCTGCCAGTAATTCCCCACAGCACCAAGTGCAGGGGCCTAGGCAGGCTCTGGGGGGTTGGTGTGGCAGGGAACATCCTAGCAGGTGCATACAAGGCTGTAACTGTGCAGCTTGGCTCATCTAAGACCATGTTAGACCAGTCTTCAGTGGAGGCAGAAAAGGGTTAAAAGGGGTAACTTGTTCAATGGTTCTTTCATTTATTCATTTTACCTAGGAGGCACACATCATAGCTGTTCCTAACATCCTACAATGATACAAAGAGTCACAGACTTTAAATACAGATTCTTACAATCAGAGAGTCAACTGAAGTGAACTTTTGACACTGGATGTGGGCTTTCAAGTGAGCCTTGTCCTGGCCTGTTGTCCAGCCTCTCTAATAAGCTTATAAAGCAACCCTTGCTGCATTCCCACTGAAGGCAAAGAGTAAATGTGGAGAACCTGCTGAAAAGAAAGGTGTTGGCCAAAAGAAACCCCCTGACCTGCTACCCCCAAACCCCTTTGCCCCCCTCCATTTCTTCCCACATCTAAAAAGGAGTTAATTTGTAGCCTTACCTGGCTGCCACTCCACCCATCACTGGCTGCGCTAGCAGGCAGTCCTCAGGCTGCAGTGTGGCAGCATAGGGAGCTGAGGGTGCATCCAGGCTGTGTGCGTGTGTGTGGAGGGGGAATAGGGGCTACGTAAGCAGCACTGGGGTGGGGGGTGCATGTTGCATGGGCACAAGGAGTAGATAGGGCATGGCTCAGTGGCCCATCACTCACCTGGTGCAGCCCCTAATGGAGTTAGACGTTGAACAGCCCTGGTCTAAAGGGAAGAGTTTAGCTAGTAGGACATGGAGCCTTCACCCGCTCCTAAAAAAATGTGCCGTTTGGCTCCCAGCTTGCTGATCAGAACAAGCAAACAAGAAAGAGAGAACCCTTCTGGACATGAGCCATCCATTAAGGCACAGAAAGTCTCAGCTTAACATCTGCAATGGACATGACAGATCACGGCCCTCTCCCAGCCCCAGGCAGCACTAGGATCAAATCAGCTGCTCCTGCTGCGGTCATGATCATGCTCTCCTGCAACCTCAGACTCTGCTGCTCCATCACACCCATGTGACACGGCTCATTCTGAGGAGCAGGGGCTTACTTACTGGCCCATGCTTGCTGCAGAGGATGTAGCTGAGACCATAAAGGAGTAAAGCTGCTGTCACAAAGGAAGCTTCAGTAGGCAATACCCACTCCTAGGCAGGGCACTATAGCCAAGTGCTAGCACTGACACCCCCATCACACTTCCCTGCCCTCCTTGAACATCCTACCTCTGCCTGCTGGACTGGCGTTAGAAGAGGGAGCAAACCCTTCTGTACTGGCCATAGTGCACAAACTACCACCTTGAAGCTATGTTCTCCTCCCCACATGCTTGAGGGTGGGTACATCTTACATGCCAGGAGGGGCAAGCAAGCAGGTGTCCTACAGGTGGGAATAAGAAAGTGTTTCAGTAACTGGGCCATTGCCTTGCTGTGTGCACCCTGAACAGATGCTTGTTACCAGCACACAAGGGTAGGGCATGTTTCAATGAACTGTTACCCTTGGGCCTGCTCTGCTTGAACTGCAGATCAGGCCACAGCTGTTCCACGCAGGCGAGCAGCAGGGCGGGAATGTGGGTTAAGACGCGGTCTCTCCATCCTGTTACTGGAATGGACTCTGCAGCCAGGATGGAGTATATAGTTTTTGGTGTCCTGCGTTTTCCAGCAGGGTGGCCAGTGCTGGCACAGAGCCGCCTTCCTTACAGTACTGACATGCAAAAGGGTGTCAGCCTCTTTCAAGCCCTGCCCATGTCACCCCAGACCAAGCACATCCAAGCAGCCTGGTCCTGCACCCATAACACTGCAGCACCTCACCCCACGTGGTTCAAACACGCCATGCACCACGCGGGCAAGTAGGGGCAATAGACCTCCAGCTTGCTGGTGTGAACAAGAATTGGTACCTTCAGACACAGCCTCTACCAAGGCCAGCAGCCTTCTTCCTGTTCTGACTGTTGCCGTAGGAACAAAGGCAGAGGCGATAACCTGCTCTTGTTTTAAATCTTTGTTTGCTCTCAGGGCTGCAAACAAGCCAAGAACCTGGGGACGCTGGGTTTGACAGGCAGAGCCCAGCAGCAGGGCAGGGCTGGTTGCTGGGTGCCCATCACAGCCACCTGTTCAGCTACTACTCCAGGGGCAGCTGTTTCTGTGCTTCTCCAACCCCCTCAGGAAGTGCCGAGGGCTGCCCCAGTCACCTCCTGGTCCTCCCCAGTTATGGTACTGGGGTTCAATGCCCTCATATTGGGCTGTGCTGGGGAAGGGGCTGAGCTGAGGTTCTTGAGTCCAAGCTGCCTGGAGCAGGTTCCCTTCCCCAGCACCAGAGGCCCATAGCAGCACTGAGCTGACCCCACCATGCCCAAAGTGCAGCTAACTGGGGGGGTTAGTTTGCAGCATCCAACCCCTTCCCCTTGATGTGTGCTAGGAGTCAAGTGCCACTGCCTGTAGGAGGAGATGTGCAATAGATACCTGTCCCCAACTTCTCAGCCACATCGCTTACCAGCCCACTGCATTCCAGCAGCAGTTATCAGATGAGGGGGAAAGGGGTTAAATGGCCCAAATTGGAGGATGCTTTGGAGCCCCTGCTTGCAGGGGTAGGGCCTTGTGAGCCAGCACAGACCCCCAGAGGAGGCTGGACCTGGCCCAGCCAGCCCACATCACTGCAGCTGTTCTAGCAAGGACCTGTGCCTGGTACAGGTGGTACTTTTCTAACAGGTTGAGTGCTGACAAAAGTCACCCACAGGCTGGGGACGCTGCACAACAGCCAATAGTGCAAAAGCTGCTGGACTGCCTTGCACAAGGGGACCAGGTGTGGGGAATGGGCAAGGCAATGTTCCTTCCCTCTACCTCCCCTGCCCATAGCACTGAGAGCAGGGGATAATGCTCCTGCTGTGAAATCCAAGTCCGGATGGCCTAGAGAGCCTGGATGTCCCTCCTGGCTTTACTCTCAGCTCAGACGGTGATGCATGGAGTCACTCCGCCACCCACCTTGAACAATGACCCACCATGCAGGGGACTTCCGCTCCAGCCCCTCTTTGGAAACCAAGACCTCTTTGGGGGGGAATGGGAAGGAGGACAAATATTAATCCAATCAGATCCTCACTGAGCACACGGAGCTCCTACCACCACAAGGAGACACTCACACAACATCCCCTACAGCCCTTGCCTGTGGAAGACAGTTGCAGGGAAAAGAACCACAGAACAACCTGCCTCCAGGGCCAGGGCTGGGATGAAAGCCCCAGAACATGCACAGAGTAGGCCAGTGGGCCAGGCTTTTCAAACTCTGCACCACCTCGCAGCAAGTGCCTCTACCTGACTAATAATATGCATCAGGCACAGGAGGCCAGAGCCTGGCAGCACCTGGACCCCCACCCCTATGCAGGGGCAGTGCCAACAGCCACTCGGCCACCTGGCATTTACTGGAAACTTTTTCAAGACCTCAGCCCCTGTCTGATCTGGACTGTGTGGAAACGTGCCTCTGCCCATGTTCCAGCTCAGCTGTACGCAGGCGGCCACGTGTGGCAGGTCCAAACCTACTTAGAGTGTTTTACAACACATGCTTTTTTTTTTTTTTTTTTTTTTTTAATATATATATATATATATATTATATGTATATAAAACCAAATTGTCACCCTGGCAATTTCCAAGCATATACAGACAAATCCAACTATACAACACGAGGGGATGCCAAAGGGAAAAAAACCTATATTCACAGACTCCACAGCCCCTGCAGAAATGCCTCACTCCGACAAAAGTAGGGGGACGCCCGCTCAGAGAACATCTCTCGCCTAAGGGAGCCCAGAAACCCTAGCGTCATCATCACTTGAAATGGCTGGTGGAGCAGGAAGGGGAAGTGAAGGGGGATGTCCAGGGCAGCACATGGGTTTGAGGAGTCCGCAGTTTCCATCAATAGAAACCCTGTCTGCTGAAAGAAGAAAGGTCTCTGTCCAGTTGCCAGGAGAATTAGCAAGTGAAGGGGACACAATCTGCTCCCAGCTCCTTGGCTCCCATCCTCCTCTACTGTTCATAGAAAAAGAACGCACACCTTTAGCTTTGTTATTGGTACACTTATGAGACACCCTGCAGCTCCCAGCTGTCTCACTCAAAAAGTTTCCTTTTTTCTCTGCTTGCTGAGCAAGGTCCTACATTCTTCCTCTCACTCTAATACATTCAAGATTTGCTCTCTGCAAGGACCATGCTCAACCTCCAGCTGTTACTTGTAGTTATAGCAAAAGGGTGCCTCCAGGGCCAGGGCTGGGATGAAAGCCCCAGAACATGCACAGAGTAGGCCAGTGGGCCCAAAGGCCACAGGCCCAAAGGCCACATACAAAGTTCATGTCCTGGCACCGACAGAGAACTTTCACTTTGCGGCAGCACCTAGACAGAGCAACTCCCCAGAAACCGTGCAGGCAGCCTCCAAAGAACCCCAAAAAGCTCACAAGAGCCAAGCTGTCCAGCCTGCCAGGCACTCATCTAGCTATAGTGAGAACAGAAAGCCTGTGGGGATGGGGGAGAAGGGGAGGGTGGGGGGAGTGCGGGGGTAAATTTATCCTGCCCAGTAACTGCCCTGTCCCCAAGGGTTTCATGGATACAGCCCCAGCAACTCCGCTTTCTTAAAGCAGGTCCCCCACCCAACATTCAGAGCATGCGGCTATGTTACAAAGTGCCCGGACTCCTGGGTTCCCCGCATGCCAGACGCACGCTGCGTGCAGGACACAGTCACATGGGCATGAGCAATGGAAAGGGTTGGTGAACCAGACATGCAGCCCAAGGTCACACAGCTGACTAGAGAAAGAGGTCTCTGCCAAGGACAGGAGCCAAGATCCTTTCGTAAGAGGAATGAGTGGGGAGAAAGAAGCAGCCATTAGCGGTTGTCGTTAATACAAAGAGTTAAAAGTAGTAGCCCTAAAACCAGATGTTAGTAAAAACAGAAAACATGAGATCCTTGCAGAGAGAACAGAACCGGCTCTAAGAGGAACGGGGGGCTGCTGGGGCCACTACGGCCTTCAAGAGTGTCCCGGGGGTACCGGAGCACAGGGGAGCTGCTGCTGCTCATAGGACTTGAAAGTCAGTTCTGTTGGGTCTCAGGAAGAAGCCTGGTGCCTCTGGGTGAGAGAAGGTGAAGGAGCCAGAGCCCAGGCCTGGGAACCTCCCCCCAGGATGGGGGGGTCCATCAGTTTCTTGGCCAGGGTGACTGGCACAAGAAACGAGACGAAATTTAATTAAATCTAAATTGCTACTGGAATCCCTCCCCCACAGCCCCAGGACATCCCCCCAGAAGGCAAACACCTTCCTTTCCTCCCCTGCATGGGTTTGTTCCCAGCATGTCTGCAGCACCCAGTGTCCCCAGCAGGGGGCAGCAGGCCCCAGAGAACTGCTGCTGCAGGAAACCAAAGGAGAGGAGTGATCCGGTGCAGCGCAGGGCTGCGGATGCTTTGGGTGGTGGGATGGGGCAGGCCTCATGGTGTGGCTGGGGCGAACAGGCACCAGGCTTGTTCTCTGCAGTTAGACAGGAGAAGCCCTAACCCACCCAGGAGTCAAACCCACGTTTTGCAAGGGGTTTGTTTCTGAACGTGGCTAACCCCAGCTGGGAAAGGAGGGGACTGAACCCAATGCAGTGACTGGTTTTCAAGTCCTGGAGCTGGAGCAAAATGAATAATAAAAGCAGGTTAAATCCTTAACCAGTTAGGGGGTGGGGGAAGCAGCTGTAAAAGGAACAGAGGAAGAAGGCCAGATTTTTAATTCTTTTCTCTCCACCCACAGCAACGTGATCACAAGCCCTGCTTGGCCAGGGAAGCAGACACTTCATCGGCTAATGTTGAAAGCTGGGGGGAGTCCACCATATTGATGCTGCCAGAGGAGGAAACATTGCTAAGGCGACGGGGGGAGGCATCTCCGGAGATGGTGGGGGACTTGTAGACAATTTCAGCTCCATGGTCAGTCTTGGCTTTGGCATTCTCACGGAAGGTCAGCTTGTGAGTCTCGATCTGCAATGGGAAGATGTACAGAGTGAGCGGGGGGGACACTTGGCCTATTGCCCACGGACTGGCCTTAGAGGGATAGGGGGACTTTTTAAACAGTGAAGCTGGTTAATTCTGTCAACCCTGGCCCTCCCAAGGGGGTGTTGCTAGGAGCAAGGGAGGAGACTAGAACCAAGGGAAACCCAGTGCTTCCTACCCCCTTTCCAGCACTGTTACAGGGAGCGAGGCTGTGGGAATCAATCTGTTCACAGACTGATGCCCCAGAGGGTAGCATCATATGGCGGCAGGTGCAAGAGGGACCTGCCTTCGCTCAGCAGTCTGAACACCTTCCCTGTTCACATAGAGCAAACATTTACCACTGCATGATCCAGCTGAGAGTGCAGATACTGAGGCTCAGGAGACTGCTCCTTCAGGGAGCCAGAGGTGTCCATGAACCGGACACCCTTTGCTCCTGTGAAGCACGAGCTCCAAGGTGGAAGTTGACAGGGAGCTACTTACTGGGATTTTTCTCCTCCTCCTGCTCTGGGACCTGGCTCTCCTCAGGCATGGAGGGCTCAGGGGCCAGGGACTGAAGCACGGCACAGTCTGGACTGTGCGTCACACCACTGCGGGCTCCGCTCTCGTCTTCCTTCCCCTCCTTTCTCTACAGGTGAAGAAATCAGCAGGGCGCAAAATGCATCACATCAGCAACAGGATCTGACTGGATTGACCTCAGCCCAAACCCAAATGGAGGTGGGAGGGAGGGGAGAGGAACAAAATGCCCCAGTGGGAAAACCCAGTGGGCCCACAGCAGGAAGAGAGAGAGAGAGAGAGAGAAAGAGAAAGAGAGAGAGAGAGAGAGAGAGAGAGAAAGAGAAAGAGAGAGGGGGACAGTGCAGAGAGCCTCTGCAGTGAGGAGGAGGAAGAATGGCTTTCCCTTTGGGCATGAGAAAGGAGATACCAGAAGGCAAGATCTGAAGCAGGTCCCAAGTGCAGAAGGGTGACAGCCACCCCACCTGCATTCGAGCAATGCCAGCTCTGGTTCACAACAGGGCTGTACCACTCTGGAACACACCTGCCAGCCAGCATCCTCGCTAATGGAGTGCCAGCCACATGGTGTGCTGGCTCAGTGCTGGCTGCCTGGCAGGGCGGTGTTCAGCCAATGCCGGCCGTGATGATGGGGTTTGGCCACAAGGCCATTCTGCAAAGCACAAAGCAGGTCTGAGAGGTAAGACAGACAGGATGTGCAGTGGCAAGCAAGTAGAAATCTGCAATCTCTTTCACTGGGAGAGATTTTTGCATACCTGGCAGCCTTGTAGAGAACCCAGGGAAGACAGTATTACCCTGACAGGAGTGCCTGTGCTGTGTGGATATGTGGCCAGAGGATGCTCCCAGAAAAACCAGCAGCCTCTGAGGCCACATGCATGAAGCAGCAGGCTCCAAGCTGCTCTGCCTGTAGGCTACAGTGGGAGTTTGCAAGGCCACATCAAACTCGCCCACACAGAGCTGCCCTGCTCAGAGACATGCAGGAAGACTGCAGGCTGCCCAAGCACCCCTATGGGGACAAAGAGGGAGTGCCACTTGCTGGGATTTGTGCTGACAGATAGTGGCTCCATGCACATGGGTGAGAACAGTGGTGGGACACATGGGAGACAGCTACAGGGTGCATCTGGCCTGGACAGAGCACATGTGAACCTAAGTGACCAAAAGTAAAAAATTCCAGCATCAGGGAGACACGACTGGACCAACTCCCATGACTGAAGTTCCCTCCTGGGCATGTGAGTGACAGCCACATAGAAGGCAGGGAGCCACACTCTTAGAGTCTGTATGCAACTTTTGAGCAGAGAGCTGCCACGCCCCTCTCTAAAAGCCAAGGTCTTCAAGCCAGACATGGCACAAAGATGAAGAAAGAGCAGAGAAGGGAGCCCAGCAGAGGGAGCAGCAGTGGCACAGGGCAAGCTTATGACCATGGCTGCGAGGGATGGGGGAGGAAGCCAGAAACCCCTCTGTCAGAGAGGCTGGGGAGCTCATTGGAAGATGCCAAGAAAGATGCTGGAAAAAATGTTCATGATGTTTAGAAAGTGCTGAACCAAGTGCTGAAGAACAGGACTTGAAGCAGAACCAACCTCTCCTTGAAGCAATGCTGAACCACCAGGGACACCAATAACCTTCCCTTGGATCACTTTAGTGCAACAATCCAACCATCTGTGCCACTGTCCCAAGCACCCCCCAGGCCAGCAGGATTCGCTGCTGTGCTTTCTTCAGTCTCAGCTGGCGAGTGGGTGCACGGCCCTGATGGGGTCATAGCACCGTGACTCAATAGGATGGCTTCAAATAGCGTTTAGTTTTTATATAATACAGGATCAGTGGCATCTCAAATTAAAGTCTCTTCTTCAGGACTCTGATTTAATGAGGAACGTTCTTTATTCCTTCAAGACCTGCAGTCACTATTTAAGCATGGCTCCAGATACTTTTAAAATGCTGCTCGCTGTCACGGGCAGTCTGCCCAGCTTGACAGTCAATCAGACTAACTATATCTGTATTTGATCTGCAGCCTCAAGGTAGTGTAGGTACACACAGGCTGCACCCTTCATGGGACACTGAGAAAGCCACTCTGCACCCTGCTCTGCTGGACCACTGAATGGCAGGTAAAGCAGATGCTGAGATGGTCCAAATGCACTGTCAGTCAAGGGAACTGCTATAAAAGAAAGGATCTGATGTCTGCCATTCCAACATGCTCTGTGGCACAGTTCTGGAAATGTTAGGCCCAGAGACAACACAGCCCTTCTGCACAACTGCCTGAGCAACCTAACTAAAGGCCACAGAACTGCTGGCCTGCTTAAAGATAAGCTTGGACGTAGAGCGCTCCGTTTAACAAGAATTCAGTCATTAATCATGCCCACCCCCACCTGCTGAATGGCCAAACTCGCCACCCAAAGTGAAACGTTTCTCCATGCTGAGGTTGCTTTCTGCAACTATAGCACTAAGTTACCCCACACACGCACACACACACACACACACCGGGCTGTCGGATATCTTGCAGCTCTATGGCTCAGCTGTTTTGCCTGGCAGCAGGAAGAGACCTTGTCTCTGAAATGCTGGCTCACCTGCAAAGCTGTCCTTCTAGAGAAACACCCAAATGCACAAGGCTCGGTTTGTAACTATGGCTCCACAGAGTGTGTGTGTAAGGGGTGGCTCCTTACTGCACATGCTGTAGTGCTTTTGGATAATTTTAACACGTGTAGAAGACCACCTCAGTCAGAAGGTCTGCATCCATCTTAAGCAACGTGCTTCTGTGACCTGAAGTCCAACTGACTTGGGCAGAGGTCTGAGGCCACGGGGCTGAGCAGGAGTCCTACTTTTTAAGGATGACATCCTTTAAACCCTGATCTCTAATGGGCAGCAGCAGTGCTCAGCTTGGACAGTGGCCTGTTTTAGCAGCTGCACACACTTGTTTGTGATGCTGTGAATGGAGCGAGGGCAAGGCAACCAGCAGAACCTCACCTTCAGAGAAGAGGAGGCCTTGGTGCAACAGGGGCTGGATGTGCAGAGCTGCTACAGCAATGGCTGGCCCCCGACTTGAGGGGGCACGGAGCACAGGGCCCTGCAAGGACTGGGAAAACTCTCGGTCCTGGGCAACATCCTACCTTTTTATTGCCCCCTCCAGGAACATGGGTGATGTTGTCTAATGACCCAATTTTCGAATGCACCTTGTCTTTGAAGTCCAGTTTCTCAGACTTCACCTCCACCTGGCCACCACCTGGAAGAGAAAGCAAAAATGTGAATGGCTGCCAGGAGGTGGCAGCTAGTGGTCTATGCCTGCATTCATGGCCTCTGTGGGCCTCACATGCGTAACATGGCACGACTGCCTGAAGTGTGCTGCATGTTGTGCACCGGGGGTGCAACCTTGGGAGAAGGCTGGGAGCCCATGATCCAACTGACAACTGCATGCACTGAATCACTGGTAGCATGTGCAAAGTCCATGCTGTCCTGGGTAAGTGGCCACGTAATCCTCTTCTGCAACTTCTCATGATGGCAGCCCTTAAAGGAGTTATATCAACGTCAGCATTGCTGCACCCAGGGCTGTAAACACGCAGAACAGCCAACTTTACCTCCCCTCCTTCCCCACAACACGTGCAACCTAAACAACTGACATGATGTGACAAGCTCTTTTGGGAAAGCCCCTGGAATACCCCCTGGGCACTAAGAAGTCAGGAGCAATACCTGGTTTATGATGAATGTTGCCCAAGGAACCACATTTGGATGTCACGTGGCTCAGGTCTACTGGCTTGTAAACAATTTGCACCTGGTCATATAAAAAAGGAAAAGGACATGCAATTTTTAGCACCACCAATGATTTTTTAACAAAAGGGGAGAGGGGGTAAAAAACACCGGAGCCTGATCTGTATTTGAGACAAAGCAGTTTAGACTCCCAGCTTATTAATACACCAGCAATTACAGAAGAAGTTGCCACCAGAAACTGTGAAATCGTTAAAGCCCATGTGCAGTAACCTGTCTAAAATGTCGGCATGCATAAGATCACCTCTCCTGGGAGGGGGAAAGGAGAGGCAGTTTAATAAAGTGCTTCAGTGAAAAGAAAAAAAGTGGAATGCTGATTAATCAAGTTTCACATTATAAAAATCATTCCAAAGAGAAAGACTAGAGAGAAATGTAAAAATAATAAAATAAATACCTTTGCTGATGTAAAACTTAAACTCTATGTCCTCAAAAACTGAAAGAATAGAAATGGTCAATGGGCACAGCATTTTTTTTTAAATGACTGTAATATGCATTTCTGAAAATGCGGAAATGGAATTAAAGGGCTTGTTTGTTTTAAAATAATACAAATAATAAATACAGTGCAGGAAAATATATTTAAGTGATTGCTCTAATGCAGGACATTAAAACAGTAGCATGTATTATTATTTAAAGTGACTTTTTAAAAAATGTTACATGTCTGAATGCAGCATCTAACCATTTCATTCAAACCACCAAGTTCTAAGATTTCTCATCACATGACACTGAGCATCTGGAGTTTTTTGGATATGTCGTATCAGCCTTTGGAAACATGTGAACTGGTTATGCAAGACCGTTGCAATTACACACAAAATGGACAGTTAGGCTGAAGCTTGCTTAGCAGTTAAATTGCGAGCTAAATGCCACAGTTGAAAACATGGAACAAGCTGGTAACAGGTTAGACTTGAGATGATCTGAGACAGAGGAATCTGAGCACACACACACACACACCAGCCACATTAGGAGCAGAATACAGGAGGGAAAGGCGCCATCTCCGAGTTGCTTTAAACCAGGTTACTTTTTGGCAACACGACTGTGTAACACCAGCACAAGGAAGGCTTGGCTGGCAGCTAGTTATTCTGGACCTGAAAGTTACTGGACCATCAGATCTTATGAGCCCAGTCCTTACTCACCATGAAAACTGTGCCTCCAAAAACAAAATACATCCAAAAACTAAATACCAAGTCCCTCCATTCTGGGAGGGTAAGAGGCTGGCCTGCTATCTGCATGAAGTCACTCTGTCTGGAAACAGGCCTGGGGGCTCCAAAGCTGCAGGTGCTGGCTTGACAGTTCAAGCACCAGGCAGGTGCTTGTTGCACAGGCAGGATGCATTTCAGCTTCGGATGCTGTGGACTGAACATGCTTCCCCTAGTCTTTCACTCAACCATCTCCAGAAGAGCACAGCTCACATTGCTGCCATTTCCAGTTCCCACCTGGAAAGTCTCTCTTTTCTGTCAAAAAAAGGTGCTCAAGATTCATTCTGAGCCAGGTCTGAAAGCAGTGCACACATGGCTTGTTGGCAGGCATCAGCCTTATGGTGAAACATTTAACCTGAAACTTATATTTTTAGATGCCGGAAGACTGACATCCTCACCCACTGAATATCTGAGCTCTGGTTAATTAAAGCTAGCGTGTCACAACCCCTGGCAGCTCAAAACACAGTCAGAGCGAGACACATCTGAGTACGTAGTTCTTGCATGCAAAGACCAAAGGGCACATCTCACATGCAAGGGAGAGAGAAAATGGAAGAGAAGAACATCCTGGGATTTGGCTTCACGGGGGAGAACACTGGGAATGAGCACGCAGACAGGAAAAATCGCTCTTTTAACCCACATACAGATTTACAGCTGAACTTTGTCCAACAAGGCAAGGAACAGGAGACTCAAGGCACAGGAGACACTGTTGTACCCAGAGCTCCCCTGTGCCTCCCAGGAACACACCATTGCTTTCAGCTGGAACCAAAAACCACGTGATAAAAGCCTGACTCAGACATTTGTGAGCTATAAGGAGTGATTTCAGAGCAAGACTTGGCATCCTCTGCGCTGGCCACCTTCAAAGCAATGTGCAAACAGCACTTCTCTGCCTTTCTCTTGGCACCTTCTACAGATCTTAAGTGGCAGAGGGGAGGACAATGGACACATGGAGAGATGTGCCAGAGCCACGGGTGACTGGTTCCTCCCAAGTCTGGGGGTGCACTAGATCACTGATGGGGGGGGGGGGGTTCTCCCTGTGGCCGATCAGTCTGGGGGGGCAGGGGGTCCCCCTGCGGCCGATCATTGAGTGCAGAACCACCAGCACTTCTGCCGGCACTTCCAGTTTCGCGGATGGTGCTTCCAAGGGGCGCGCAGCCTCTCTCAGGGGCTGCATGTGCATCCCCTACACGTCACCAATGGCCAGAGCCCAGCTTCAGGGGCAGGACTCCTTTCCTTGATGCCTCTTGCTGGGGAAGCAGTATTAGAGGGTCATGCTGCACTGCTTGCCCTGTCAGCTTAAAGGAAAAAAGTATGTTGCTGTAGCAACAGCTCATTTTCCACTCACTGGCTGTGTTCTCATGGGTGAGGAGCAGGAATTCACTTGCCTACATTAGACTTAATCAGAAGCCAGGGAACAGGGTGCACGGGACAAGTGCTGGCCTCTGACAAAACACATGGTGGCAGCACCGTGGATCTGGGGTAAAAGCCAGGACTGAGAATGTGCAGCCCCCATCCCTCTTCCAAAGCAGGCAGGAGACTAATTTCAGGGAGTGCTTTAACCTCTGATGGGCCAGCTCTTTTGGCCACTGAAGACATAAACAAATGGCAACCTATTTAACCATCCAGTGGCAAGCCCAGTTGTGTTTCGAAGGCTTGAGTGACTGACCCTTCAGAATGCCGGAGGGAAATGTACTTCCCTTTTTGTTTTACATTTGTTTGAAAAGACTGAGGGCCTTCTGCTGAGTGCAGGACAGCTCCCAGATGCTGGTCACACAGGGCAGGGAGGGCCCACCTCTCTAGGGACATGCTGGTGACCATTTCTGTGACATCTGCACTTGGGTCTGTTATCTTCTCTCCAAGAGCTAAATTCTGCTTTCAGAAACACTGATGTAAGCTCCCTGATTTTAGGAGAAATACTTCTGATTTCTGATGGTGTAACTGAGAGATGAATTTGGCTACTTCAGATTAAAAAGGGAGGCAGAAACATTGCCTGGACCTGTAGAGAGTAGTAAACTTCTACATCCAAATCTGTGAGTCCAGCAATGCTTTGTGACCAATTCCTGTAAGCACCTGCCTAAAGCATGCTGGAGGGATATTCCATGAAGGGACCATGCAACCCATGGATTATACCTGCTTCAGTGCATATCAAAATCTGGTTGGGGACTGGCCCTTCATGTCTGATGCAATTTCAGCGGGAAATAAAAACAGGGCTTCTATTTGCCTGCATGTCAGAAAATATCCATCTACAGTCCTAGTCAGCATGTGGCAAGCATTAATAGTCACCTAATACCTGTTAGTGTTATTCTGCTCTGCAGGCAATAAAGCACCTGTACTTCCAGACACCCAGAAACCTTTGGATTAACTGGGCTGTTCTCTTCCACTCATTCTAGAAGGGTTTTAGTTAGCTCTGCCTAGGCAACAGCAGGTACAGGACTTGTTAGACTTTATCTAACTGGGTCTTCCATGTTAATGAGTTAATTCATCGCACGTCCCCAATCGCTATCTGAGCACGCGGTCACTAGAGATAGCATTGGCGGGTTAGTGCAGAGTCATGCCAATTCTATTACAGTGCATCAAGGTGTGAAGGTACTCACACTGCCGCCTCCTGGGACGTGTTTGATATTATCCTTTGAGCCACACCTGGCTTGAACGCTGCCAAGGTCCAGCTTCTTATTAACAATCTGCACCTTCGATAGCCAGAAAAGAACATGAGTAACAGCATCACTGTCTCCAGACCAATGACACGTTAACTGACTCAAAAAGGAAGCTCCCAACGATCATGTGCTGGTTCAATGCTGCATTCTCTCTGCTCAAGGAAGCTGAAGGCAGATTCTCCAGTGACTGGCAAAGGTGAGCAGCCCAGAGATTGCACTCAATGGGAATCATCTGTCTCCAGCACAGGCGGCCCTATTCTACAAGGTAAGAGAACATACCAAAAACAGCTCTCTGCACCGCCTTTGCCACACACAGAGGGGAACATGCTGAGCAGGAGGGTATGGGTGTGGTGAGGTGAGAATCTGCATGAAGATGGTAGGAACCACCTCTGATGTGGTAGCCAATGAGACAGGCAAATCCTCAGAGACAAATGCTGCCCAGCCACAGAGTGGCATCAATCTGCACAAGGCAGCTTCCCACCCATCCTTAGGGGCACTGCAGCCCTGCCTTTGAATGCTGCACGAGCACTGAATGACGGCAAACTGCAGGAAACATTTGGGAAGAGCACAAAGCCCGAAGAAGCAGTATGTTCAGAGCTTGCAGGTACTGCAATTCCTGGTATATTACATGTTCTCCCCCAAAAAGAAATAGAGGTGGGAAGTTAAAGCATGATTTACACATTAAAAAGTATGCAACAAAAAAAAGGATATTGAAATCACAGCAATAGAGGTGACCAAAATTCAGTCAAATTTACATTAAGAACTTTCCTCCACAATTTGATATGTTTTTGGTGGTGTGATGTATATGCTGGAAAACTGCAGTACGTGCAGGCAGGCAGTCAAGTTCGGCAGCACTTCAGGTGTGCACAAGACCCCACCAGATGCCCAAAAGGGAGAACATCATGAAACAGAGACCGAAGCCTGCCCACTTCATAGAGTTTTAAATCATGGATGAGTATGGGCCCATAACAGCTGAAGCTGAAGAAGGGATTTGTCATCTCTGCTGTAATTCATGCCTAGAGGCATATAACATACCTACCCAGGCAAATTCAAGCTACAACCTGCAGGGAAACTCTCGAAGTCTGCCCTGTCCCCACAAAGGGAGACCTGGCTACGCACAGATGTAATGTCATTATTTCAATATGTCATGTGATTTATTTACTCAAATGGTCTATACTGATACAGTTTCTAGTATGGACCTAGTGATGCCAGCATAAACATGCCTCACATCACCATGATACAGTCTTCTTCTTGCCTGGCACTGGACTTAAATGATCTAATGATCCTTCTGGCTTTAAAACTCTGTGGGCATAAACAAACATCTTTACATCAAGATAACTGGACCCCCTGCCCAGGTGCAACTTAAACTACACCACTCAAGCTGCATGTAGACAAGGCATAAGTTTATTTCACAAGGAAAGAGTTACTTGTAGCAGCAGCATCAATAACTCTGACTAGAAATGAGAACCATCGCATTGTACTGGCACCACACTCTAGGAAATGACCACATTATATCAAGCCAAACATGAGGTCCTTGATGTTGCAAAGATAAATGCAGGTGGGTCTGACACTTCAGAAAGCATCTGGGCTGTTGCAGGCTTAATGATTAGCAGCAACAGGCTACATTTGAGGGCCCTTCCTGGCTACACTTTGTTTTAAAAGGTTAATGAATGGGATAGAAAAATTGAGGACTGATGAAACCGCTTGTGTGGTACTTTCTTTTTCTTTTTTTGAGCCCTGAGACAATTCATTCTGAAAACCCAGGAACAAATTCAGCAGAGGTGGATTTTTAAACACCAAGGCATTTTCATCAGTGACTCTTCAGCACTACAGATTCCTAAATAACACAGAGGACACATCACCTCCAACACAGTGTGTTCAAAGAGGCCCCTGTCTCCAGCACCTTTATTTCCCTTTCTTTCCTATCATTTGCTGCCTGCCTTTCCAAAGCAAACCAGGCCATCCTCAGTACCATTCTACTGAATTTAGGGGATGCAGAAAAATACCTTGAACATTCAGCAAACAGTTGATACCTTAGGCCATTTCTAGCTCTCTCCGTCCTGCGCTTCATCTGCTAGATCATGCTGCTGTGCACAACAAAACTCCAGCTTTTTTTGTCTGCTCCTGTGTTCCTTGTAGGCTGCAGCACTTCAAATTCAGAGCTCTTATGTGCCATACAGATACATGGCCATCCTCTACACAAACCCCTGCCAGAGCACTTGAAAATCTTTGCAATGGCAAGCAGCAGTGGTGCTCTCCAGCAAGGGGCCATGAAAGGGTTTTGCTTGATCCTCCAGCATCCACAGTGCTCCAGAGGAAAGGGAGCCGATTTCAAAGGGGAAATAAGTAATGAAAACAGACACAATGGCAAGTGGATGTTTCACTTTAAAACCACTGAACTACTGCAATTTCAAAGACAGCAGGTGTTTTGGCAGTGCGCTGAAAAGTAGCTTTTTGATGCAAAGCCTTCAAGAAAAGCTTATCCAGATGTTACCATGACCTGAGACCACTATTCCGGAAGAGGCCCGGAGCACATCACATACCTTCCTTCAACTAAAAGTTTGATAAGACTGCTTCAAGGTTTGTGAAAAGTGCTGAGGGTTGACAGCAGTCAACTGATGTAAAAGGTTGAGGAACCACCAGTTTATCCAGTCTGAAGAATCATACAGAAATCTAGGAGGGCATATCAGCTCTGCTCAGGTGCATCTGCCAAGGGTGACTGATGTCAGCAGCATCTTCATTGCAACCCAGCACCAACTCCAAAAGCCACGTAATAAAGTGCAGTGAAAAGTAAAATGTGTATCTAGTTGGTAAGGTGCTAGTAGAATATTCATTTTTTTATTTAAATGGAAAAGTCAAATCAAGTGGCATATATGCAACCTATATAAATTCCAGTGTGACATATTTACTGAGCCACTCAGTTGCATTAACAGGCACTCAAAATGGCTTTCTTCCAGTCCTGGCAACAACTCACCATGGGGCAGGCAAGGAACAGTGTTCAGAAGTGGGAGGAGCAGGAGAGGCTGGGATCACATGCCCCTGCCTTTGGGTTGTAGGTGCATGTGGAGGGGGAGGTGATATGTGTGTATGCGTCTGTGGAACAGGTTTGCCTGGGCACTAGATCCTGGGAGCCATAAGGGGGTGGGAGGGAGGCATGTGCAGCAGAGCATGCCTGGGTGGTGCAGTCCACGCTGCCCCCGTGGTTCTCCACAAGAGGCTGAGCCCCCTCACCCCAGGCAGCCTGCACTGTGCTCCCACCGCACCAGTGCCTGGCTAGGCACTGCTGTGCAGGCCCTACCTCCAGCAGCAGCTCCTCCTCCTGCTCCTGCCATGCTGTGCTGCTCCTGGAAGGTGCATGGAGTTCTGGTTCCAGCTGGAAGGCAGCTGGGAGCTGAAGCTGAAGCCCTGCACACTGGGGTAGGAGCTGCCTGGCTGAAACTGCTCACCTGGAGCAGCGCAGCACGGCATGGTGTGGTGCAGCAGGAACAAGATCAGAAGCAGGAGCCGCTGCTGGAGGCAACGAATGCAGAGAGCAGCACCCAGCTGCAGCCACGCCAGGAACAGCCCAGCCAGAAGCTGCAGGCTGGCCAGGGCCTGGACCGGCGAGAGCCAGGAGAAGCCTGAAGCAGGCTGCCCCGGCATGAGTGGGCAGGGAGCACTGGGGGTGCAGCTGTGGGTCGGATCCAGTCCGTGGGCTGTGTTTTGCCTACCCCTGGTCTACCTGGTCTCTTCCATGTGCTTCCAGCCCTCAGAGAGTTTCTGGAGCCCCATGCTCTTCAGAGAGGGTGACCAGTCTCTTTTCTGCGACCTGCCTTGCAGGCAATGGGAAGAATGATGCATGTGGGGGAAGGCTACTGCCTGACTGCTTGTCATTCACTCCTTTTTCTATTTCTTGAAGGTCTCGGGGATCAACACTTGCTTTCTTTGTTCATGTTTAAAAGAACCATTTTAGTTTCGCTGGCAGCCCAATTCCAATGCAGCACTCCCCTCCACTGCAAAACATACATACCCACCTGCACACACACATACAGAACATCCCTGCGGAGTTCTCCCTTTTAAGCTGGTTACAACAGAGTCCAAAATAGGGGACATGTGCAACCAGGGGGCTCTTTGGTTTGGAAAATTATTGTTATTTCCATAAATTAACTCTCCTGATAGACATCTACCAGCCTATGCCCACAAAAATTTCCTTCTGAAACTGCTCCCTTCAAGCCAGCATCCCATTCTGATCCCAAAATGTCTGAAGTTGTGATGCTATGTCAGATGCAAGTCCAGAGTCTGCCCTCAGGTGCCCCAAGGGTGGCTGACTGCCAGGGCAAACTTCTGAGAGTAGAATTGGACCAAGTTGCCTGAAGTCTAAGAGGTAGTTTGAAGGGGTGGAGGGAAGGGTCAGAGTGACAGTGAAAAAGGACATCGAGAAAAGGGTCTGGACATAGCTCCTAAGGGCTTCTGTTTGCACAATGTCTTTCCTCATTGCGCTCCTGGGAACTGCAAAATCCAACATAAGTGAGCAGAAGCTTTCAGACCAGTTTGTGATCTTGTATTCACAAGTTCTAGCATCCTGTCCTTAAGGAAAGCACAGCAGATCCTGAAGACATTAGGAGTCTGTTCTCATGACTTTTAAGTGGAAGGGAATTCACTTCAGACTGGATTTTGAGCTGGTGTCCCTGGCCAGCCCAGACAGAAGGTAGTCAGCTAACACCAGAGATGCATTGCATCATCAACAGGCACCTTTTTAAACACATCTAAGGGGCTTTTGCACCCAAGTCACTTCCAGCTTTCTTTGAAACTTGGGTTCCTAAACCACTGAAATGCTTCTGAAAACACCACCCAGAAGGTATCCAGAACTACTCTAAAGTTGGCATTTCACATGGAGTGTGACACCCAATTCCTTAACTCCTTCAGCTTCCTTGAAAATCCCAGCCTTATCTCTTAAGTCCATCGCTTCCATCCAGACATCTGGTCAGCCTGACTGGAAGGAAAGTTAACAGGTAGCAGCATCTAGACACCCCAGATGAGTCGCTTGTCTTTTCAGACTTGACAAATCCCTAAAAAACTGTTTGGCTGTAACACAGGATACTAATCCACAGAGAAAACAACAGTAACTTTATTTGTAATATAGTGTCCTTTGTCCCAAAGCCATGGACTGAACACAGAAGCTTTAGGACAGGGCTCAGCAGGAGTCCTGCAGGATGGATCTGGCCTGTAAGGTAACTGGATTCAGCTCATGGTGACAAGAGCATCAGTGGCAGACAGCTCACCCTGATGCATCCCTTTTCTCTACCCCTGTGCAGCCTTCCTTGTTCTCCCTCCCCCTCCAACCCCTCAACAGGAGGCACTGCTTACTGCTGCTACTGAATTCAGCCCTCCCCAACAGTAGCATACGAGCGGGCAACTGGGGCAACCTGGCACTCAGTGAAGTGGAGCACTAGAATGGAGTGGGGGGGTACAAGGCTCTGGCCATGGAAGACACTGCTGCAAGGGGACTGTGGGTGCAGTCAGAGGGTTAATTCCCCCAGCACCCTCTCCTGGGCATATACATTGGTGGCAAGTGCTACACAGCCACTTACACCTCTCTCTGCAGCAGCAGCAGCTATTCCTCACTGTCCCAAGACACAAGCATGCCTCTGCTCCCCACTGCCACTGGGGATGGGAGTTAGTGACATGTGGCAGAGACAGTAATGGGGGCACAGGTGCTGCAGAAGATGGCAATATGGAGGGAAGCAGTGGCCCACAATGGTGGCCAGGTTGTAAGGGATGGCCCATCACTCTAAAAGGTTGCTGATCCTTGCTTTAGAGGGACGCTATCATCACCAGTGTGCAAGCTGCACACTGGCACTGACTGAAGCCGCCAAAATCCCTACTCCTTGCTAAAGCGCCAGGGAACCTCTAAGTGGTCAAAGGCCTAGTTCTGTCTCCCTAGAGATGACCATCCATCAGCATCCCACAGGCTTAGTGCGGCAGAAGGAAGAAGGCCAATGCTGTTTTGTGGTACCTGGGTTTTCCTTGACAGTTCAGAGGCTGAAGAGCCTAAAACCAGATTCTCTTGAAAAATCTGAGGAGACCATGGGTTGAGATTAGAGAGCTGAAGGCAAGAAGAGAGGAAATAATATTTTTCCCTTAGATACAAATAAGTGGAGACACTGGCTGATAACAGACAGCAGACTCTTGCTTCGACTGTCCAGGGTCTTACACTTGTACTACAAGGAGCAGATCAGCTACTCTAAAAGAAAATTTGAGATCAGTCAGAGCTTACTGAGCTCAGCCCCCAACTTGCTCTTCATGGAGATGAAGGCCTACCTTAACTAATCCATCAAGCTATGTGTGAAAAAGATGAGAGGTAGCCAAATCAGGAACAATTCCTCTAAGCGTTGCCCTCTGGTCTCCGAGCAGGTGATGTGTGTCAGACACATCAAACCCAATGATTTTCTTATCTTGTTCAATTGGCAAGGATTCTAGGAGCCAGGAGATTATAAAGGAGCCTGCAGTTCTGGGGAAATCATTATATAGGACAGCTACAATCTAACTGTCTTAAAAGCGTTTTCCAAAAATATTACACCTCACACCCCACATCATACAAGCTAGATGAAGCATGATATCTACCCTAGGGATGATGAAGCTAAGGCAGAGTTGAAGTGAGAGCCCCACAGTCACCCAGTAAGTCAGCAGCAATTAACCTGATCACAGCCCCACCTTCTCAATTGTCAGCAACTGTGTCACCAATCCCCACTACTCCAATGACAATACAAGAGGGATGCATCACTCCCACCACCCTGTGAGAGCCATTCCTGTCCCCAGGCAAAAGGCATAGGAAAGAGGGAACAACATACCATCTTTTGGCATGTGGCATAGCAACTATCATTTATAGGACAATAAATTGCATGGCTGGAGACAACCAACTCCCCTGAGAAGGGACATCATGAGCACTTCTATAATTAGGCTTTCTACTTCTGCAAGACTAGCCTCTTCTCTGGACCAGACATGCTCTGCAGACTCAGCCAGGCAGGAAATTTCAGCAAAAGCACACAGCCCCCTTTAATGAGGTTCCAAACCAGAAGCTGGCTGGATGAGAGGTGAGCACCTGTCATCCCTGAGGCAGCAAACTACAGTGCTTAGTGCTTAAACAGTGCAGCAAGCTACACTAAACACAAAGGGACAACTCCTCACTCCACAACAGAACTCCATGAGACACCCTGTGGAAAGCAGACTCAGGATTTACCTTTCCACCTCCTGGCTGGTGCTTCAGGTTTTCAGTAGAACCAATCTTGGACTTGATATTTTTCAGATCAGGCATGGGGACAGCAGACGGCTGCATGCGGCTCTTGGCAGAAGAAGGGGACTTTGGAGGAGTGCGGACCACTGCCACCTTCTTGGGCTCCCTGGCAGGAGGAGTTGGCAGGGAAGGTGTGCGGGAACGGCTGCCTGGGGTTCCCGGTGAGCCAGGGCTGCTGTAACCACTTCTGTCTCCAGACTTTGGCTGTTCACCTGGAGTTTGCAGGCACACATGTAATAGCACAGTCTGGTATGCATTTCTTTCCCAACTACTGCCAATATTTACTGAATTGTTCCACCTGCTCCAAGAGTGACCACCTGCTGTTTAACAAAACTGCCAGCGGAGTTGGCATCCACACCAAGGAGCAGCTGCTCCCACTTCCTGGCCAGGGAATGAATGATAGTGACTGTTTCTTACCAGGATACCATTTGGGGCAGAGCATAATTTAACAACAGGAAGGCCATACAGAATTTGATGACCAGTCGAGTCAAAGCAGGAAGGATTCTGCATAAAGGAGTTCTGGGACAGAGGTCAGGAGACCCCCTGACAAGAGGGGAAGGTGCAAGTTTGTATGGACATCACAAAGATGCACTGTCCCCTAGGGATTTCATGGCATGCAGCTTTGCTAAGGCACTTTTTCACCAGTATCTCTCAAAGGGCTTTGCAAAGGACAGCAGCACCATTATCCCCAAACTGAGTCCAGGGAGGTGAAGCAGCTTCTCCAAGGTCATCCAACAGACCACTGGCTGAGATCAGAGCAGAACCCAGGTCTCTGAGTCCCATCCCAGTGCTCTAACCACTACAACATATAGTCTCCTAATAGCTGTATGGGTGAGGTAAGCCAGTACCATTAGTACAAATAACCAGGGATGGGCAGAGGTCTGGAGCAGGACTAACTGGCCCAGAACAAAGAGCAGTGAATAGCTGTTCACCTGAACATCCTTAGAGCTGGGTGCGGGGAGCTAAACCATGCTTAAAACTAAAAGGCCTTGGGCAAAAATCATCCCTGGTTTTACCCATCGCTGTAATGAAACCCAGGAATCCTGACTGCTTAGTTCACCTCTTGAGCTCCCACCAGACACTACTGTCCCTGTCTGACTCAGCCATGCATTTTGGGATTGGGGGCAGGGCGGGCAGGCAGCAAAAAGCTGGTTACTTGCAACTCTCTCAGGAATTGTATTTCCATAGGACTATGAAATTAATTTCCGTGAATAGTAAATTATAAACAAAAGACAGCTACAGCTGTTTTCTTCTATTAAAGATTTGAAAAAAATTAAAACGAAGTCAATTATCACACAGATCACAGAGCATCTTAAAATTGTTTCATTACACAAAAGGGAAAGGCAGAAGACAGGGTAGAGTAGCACTTTAAAAAGTTTGAATGAATCAGCCAATAAGGTGTCACCCTGCCCTACTTTTTAACTTCAAACCAACACAGCTAATTGCCTCTCTCCAGAATTAGGGGTAAAAACCTTAGATGTTACCTTTATCAGATTTTGCTGCCGTGGAAGGGGGCTTTTTCTGCTCCTTCTTTCCAGCTGTAAGAAAGATAAGAGACCTATGAGAAAAATCAATTAAGCTTCAAAACTTTAGCAAAGCCTTTATCTGCATTCAGATAAATGCAAAACATGCACTCAGCGGGATGCTCCATTTTAATTGGAATTTATAGTGTCCTATGCTATTGGGAGGGTCCTCTTAAAGTAATGATTTGATTCCCCACTGCTGTTAGGAGAATTTATCCTCCTTGGAAATGATTTAAGAAGATACTTCCAATCCTAAACACTGCTACTGTCCAGAAGTGAATGGCTGGACCTTTTTTAAACATCAAAAAAGAGCTGGGTGGATTAAAAGAAATGAAGCAGCCTAGGTTGTCCAGCCTGGAGCAAAAGGCATCTAATGCATTATAAATCTCAGAGGATGAAGGGGTGCAGCTGCCATCCTAAACCTAGATGATTACACAAAAGCAACAGATAGCCAAGATAGCTACACAGCGTGCAGACAGATGTTGCAATTAAAAACTTTCAAATGCCTTTGAAAAGTTTCAGAGGGCCAGCCATGCACATGCACAAGCTCTTTGGAAGGATCCAGAAGTGGCCAAAACACTCCAAAATAATACCTCCCAAACTGAAGTCCTTTTTAAAGGTGTTTCATTTTTGGTTACTTAGAACAGCAACAGCACCAGTTCCAATCCCCCCTACATTTCTCCTCTGATGGGGAGAGAGTGAAGTTCAGGGGATTTGGGAGTTCTCCTGCTGTGCCCCCTACACCCCTACCATACACCTTTCCTCTCCAGCTGTCCACTCTGCCCTTCCCTTCAAGATCCCATTCGTATGAGGGATGGAGGAAGAGGGAGATGAGAGCAGCCTGCTCTGGCATCCCCTGGCTACTGCTGGAGAAGGACGCATCACTCAAAAATATTCCAGCCACAGAACAGCACAGGGGACGTAAGATTGTCCCCCCAGCTGCATTTCACCCGGAAACATTTCAATTGTTCTGTCTGTCCACACTCTTAGACACTATCCTTCAGTATATGACACAGTGCCATGCAATCAGTATTATTATCCACATCTTGTGAACAAGTTGTAGGCTTACTCCAAAATACGCAGACTCCAGAAGACCAAATCCTATCTGTAAACTGTGCTCTAACAGGAGAAGCCTCTATGTTTAGACATCACTTGGCACTGCACAAGACTCCAATAGCTAAGGCACTACATGACACAAGTAGGCAAAGTACTGCATTTATTTCCTGCCTCACCATCCTCCTTACTGCTCTGTGTCACACCACGCAAGGCACATTCTCTCATGACAACATTCCAGATGCTGAGGACATTTCACCATAATGAGGAGATTCATTCTGAATAATTCACTTGGAATCCACTGCCAAAAAAACCCATCACTTTCCCAATCTGAATCTAGTGGCATGAAGTTTTGCATTGCTGGATGCTACAGTAGCCTCAAACAGATCATCTTCCCCAGATAAAAGGGGAATCGCCTCTTAATTACAGGCACTAACTGTACCCTCGGAGCCACGAATCAAAATCACAACACAGCTAAATTCTCTGCACATCTCAGCTCCACACGTGCTCAGACACATGGCATTTACAGCACTGCTCAGAGAGAACCTTGCTCCTGGTGCAGAGGATACAATGCAGATTCCAGACAAGCTGATTTATGAAGTATTATGTTCCAAAATAAATACGCAGTCTAGGGATCAGAGTCCAGCCTCTCGGAAACACTGCTGGAAACCCAACAGGAGATTCTGCTGTATGCAGCTTGCATTCCTTCCTACCAGTGGTGGGAGGCGTCTTGGGGGCTGTGGGAGTCTTTGCTGGGATCCTGCTAGCGTTGGCGGGGCTTCTTTGAGCCTGTGCCACTGAAGACTTTGGGGTGGGCATCTTCATTCCACTTTTCATCTCCAGGCCCTGGTGACAGAATCAGGGAAGAACATTTACTGTACAGTTCACAGCTGCCAGGGGAAAACAAACCAACCACCAAGTGAAGCGAAACTGTCCAGATTTTTAGTCTTTTCCCCTGCCTCCGAGGTCATAGAACAGGAAATCTGTCTTCAGCTCCTGCCCCATCATTATCCTAAACCACAGCATTAGGTTAGGGTTAGGGCAGAAGAATCAGCATCTTTCATAAAGACGTCCAATATACAGCCATGGGTCACGACCATTTAGCAGGCATCCTCTATGACACTGCCTAGGCTGCGCCATCCCAGTACCTGAAAATCCCACAGCTAGTCCTGTCAATCTAGACAGGGAAACCCATCTGCCATGCCACTCCCCCAGGCAGGTTCTTCATCTTATGAGTTACCCAATACCATGAACTGCTTTTCTATCCTACCTACTGAACAAGTCATGCCTGGTCAAAAATAAATTCGTCTTCTTCTTCAGTTCCCCAAACTCTTGCACTGTCAAAGCAAAATAGCTCATTCGTTGATCTGCCCTTTACAAGTACAAGAACTTGTATGGAGGGGTGGGGGAGGAGAGAAAAAACAATTCATCTGCACTGAATTGGACATGTAAGTTTAATTCAGTTGGATCACAGATGCTTCTAAGTGAAATAACTATGTATGTTGTTATACAGAAAATATCATGTGGAGAGCTATGCATTTAGACAGTAATTTCTCTATTTCTTGCACTTGCTCCAACTGTAAAACTTTCACTTAAAAAACATAAGCCAGGATTGGAGCAATCTGTGCCTGTGTAACAGAAAATCAGACCCGGTCAGCTTAAGTTCTTTATCATGGCAGAAGTGTATCCTGGTGTTTAAACAACCTCCATCCCTTTTTTCCCACCAGACATGCTACTTCTAACAAGAGCTTGTTAACAGAAGCAGAAGGTGTGCGCAGCGTGATGTTTCTTGAATAATTTTGTCACCTGGAAGAACCGATTCCAGTAGATTTCATGCTCAGCCTTGTAAGTGAACGGTGGGTTTAACAACGCATGCATCAAGTTTAACACAAACTGCGGCAATGTGAACAAGGAGGGGTACAGGAGGGTGTATACATGCCTTGCTGAGGCACAAAATAAAATCCCCCTGCACAAGAGGGAGAAGTTTTTTAAAAACCAGCCTTTCTTCCAATGCAGACCAAAGGAGACTGTGCACAGATGAGAGACCCACCTGCTCTGAAAACACTAAAAATACAAAATTCCCCCAGGAGTACTCCGAAGCCCTCCCTGCTACCAAGGACAGAAGAGGATTCCTGGCAATATTGTTACTTTTTTTAATTACTTTTTGAAAAACACCTATTGTAAAGACATGGGTTTTACATTTTTGGCCATCTATCTGTAAAAAAAAGTTGGAACAGTTATTTAGCCATTCCTGACTAGTCATTTACAGTCTTGGTTAGAGGGATTTTCTGTCCCACCCACCACTTCTTTTATTAATGTGAAGTAAGCAAGAGATTGCACAGGCTTCTAGCTAGCACCACACTGTGGAGAGAGATGCTGAGCTAATTAAATACTGCCAGACCTGGTAGGGAGAAAGACTCCATCAGGAATCAGCAATTCAGTTAGTTTTAAATGCTGCGTTGCTTCCCTTATCACCCATTTTCTTACCTTGGGCTTTGTTTCTTTCATTCCTGTACTGGTAAGTCGGGATGTGACAGAAGAGACTTGTTTAGGACTGGACGCTGGTACTGAAGACTCAGCAGGGCTGGAGGGTATTTTCAAAGGGATTGTACTAACAGAGCAGGGTCGTTTGGGGGTAATGGAGGGTCTATCTTTCAGGGTGCTGGCAGAGGAAGGTGTGGATGTCTTAAAACATGTAAACAAAATAAAATTAAGACAAAAATCAGCATGAGGAAAAAAAAATGACTGAGGGGACAACGGTTAAAATTAAAGAAGGGCAAGGAGCTCGAAGGTGCAATGCCTCACGTGGAAAGGAGTCTGTTAGGTCCACACTGCAGTCAGACTGCAGCTCACGCAGATGTGCCAGAGCCAGATTTAAACTAGCCAGGCTGGTTATTAATAACAGTATAATAATCTGCTCCCAGCTCTGTGCTGCCAAGGCAACATCTCCCTTGATACTTAACCTCTCGTCCAGGGAACAGTAGATGTCCAAACTCATCCTCAGTCCTTCAACATCAGGCACGCCCTGGACACAAAAGCAGCTGTCTTGACAGACATCAGACAGCCTAGTGCTGGATTGTCGGGGAGTGCAGTACACACAGTTGGGACCAAATTTTCTAACATGCCTGCAGCTCCCACTGCGAGCCAAGATGGTACAAAACTATAGCTCTCCTAATAGCAATTAGAATTCAGAAAGCACAGAGGAATTTGGAGCAGGCAGCTCTCCTGGTGCACATGCTTCCCCAGGTGTAACAGTCCTACCTGCTAAGCACACACAGTCCTCTAGTAGTTTAATCTAGTTCAGAGCAAGCACCAAGCAGCATTTTTTGCAGGACAAATACCCTTCCAATTAGCTGCTACTTGAAGTTTTGGTTTTAAAAGTTCTTGCCATTAAGTGGGATATCCTTCCCAAGATTCACAGAGCTGGAAGTCAGAAAAGAGCATCGAACTGTCTACCCTGGCTTCCTGATATCACAGGCCACAGAATTTCCCCAGTTCCCTTTGTAGTGCACACACAGCTCACTCCCTCACTCCTTTTTGGCTTAAACATGGCTCCCAGAAAGGTATCCAGTCTTTATTTGAAGAAAAGAGCTGCAGCAGCCACCACCTCCCTTGCTATCTTGCTCCCAGGTTTAGTCACCCTGCTAAAAATGCCTTATTTCCCATTTGTATTTATCAGGTTTCAGCTACCAGCTGCTGCTGTTGCTGCCTTTTCTCCACCTATGTGAAGAGCCTTTTAGGACCAATAATTCTCTTCTCCCCATGAAGGTACTTAGACACTGCAAAAAAATCACCTCTCAATCTGTTGAACAGATCAAGCTCTTTAAGCCTCATACTATGAGACATTTGTTTCTCCAGCCATCAAAGCACCTTGTGGCCTTCTTCCACATCTTCCTACCCAACTTTTCAACATCCTTTTCAATACATGGATGCAAGAATGTTATATGATTTTCCAAGAAAAATCAGCCGTACCCAATACTGCATCTAGAGCTACAATCACTTCCTTACTCCTACTCGGTACTCCTTGGATGCCTAAATCCAGGATTACAAAAGCTTTCTGGAGGGATGACCTGCTATGAGCCCTACATCTTTTTCAGTCATTTCTTTTCAGAATATTCATGTCCCCATTCTGTTCATCTGACCCGCGTCCCTTGCACCGACATGTATGCGTTTTCCATATGGCTACATGAACACATCTTTTTTTTTTTATTCTTAAATGGCCCCAGCTCACCATATGCCTGCACTCTTTAGGTGTGAGAGCCTGTCCTCATTATTTCCTGTTTCACCAAGTTTTACATCTTCAGAAAATGTTATAAATAGTGATTTTATATTTACTTCCAGATCACTGAACCAAAAGTTGATCAGTCAAGCCTGGTACTAGGTCCCTGGGAACCCTTACTAGAAACACCCCCTTGTCATGATGTTTCCCTCTAAGCACTACTTTGAGAACTGTAATTTGACAGACCCCAACACATTTGACATAGACTTTTGTTCACCCTGTGCAGCGCTACCTTTGAATCAGAATTGAACGTTAGGCTTTACAAAAGCCTAATTATTTTACACGCAGATTAGTTTTATCAACCCAACTTGCAGCCTCTTCAAAAGAATGAAGTTAGATTTGACAAAACCCACTTTCCATGTAGACTGTCCTATTCCTTAAATTCTTTATTAATTAAATCCTGTATCCGTTTTTCCATTATTTGTCTAGAATTGTTGCGAAGCAAACCAACCTACAGGAAGGCAGCTCAACTTACTTTTAAATATCAGCTTAATATCAGCACTTTCAGAAAGTCTTTCGGAATTTAAAGAGTATTAGACTTGGTATAATTTAATCACGCCATGCTGGCAGATACAGACAGTTGTTTTTATATTGTCACTAAGAACATGCCCTGCTTCAATCTTTTAATCAGAAGCCTGGAGTTCAACCCTCAGAGAACCATTACTCTAAATGCTCAGGGTTCTTCTCTGAGCAAGAGAAGCAGCTGAATGCTAAAAGCCACTGACTTCATAGTTTAAAAGGGCTGCACCTTTAACTGTAAGTGAGGGGGAGATGAAAACAAAAGCATGAAGGAAATGAAAACTGGAAAATAAATGGCAAGGTTTCATAACAAGCTTATGTCAACAACTGCTGGATAGAGAGAGTCAAGAACATACAGGAGGTTAGTGGTTTTACATTGTTATTTCATATATTTGTCAGCTTACCTTAGGTTTTTTCTGTTCAGCAGTCCCATCTTTGTCTTTACCATCAACACGAGCTGATGAAATGCAAATAAAAAACACAAATTTCAAGTTCTTGGGGATCTTAAATAGATTCCAAATAGATAATGCCTGTGTTATATTCACATGCATTAAGGTACGTTTTTGCTCTCAGTTAAGTTAAATTGTCATCTATCAACAAAAATATGGTTCTTGCAAAGTGGCTTCCACTCTTTGGGTATTCTTGCCATGTTACAGATTAGTCTCAGTACAGGAGCTGATGCATTAGAGTATCTATTGGAGCACTGGAAGCATGCAGCAGGTTTTGTCCCAGGCCATTCTTGCCTAGAAGGTATTTATCTAGTTTAGAAAAAAAAGCTCCCTTCTCAGCCAAAAAGTCTGCTCCCTCTGCTCTCAAAAACAAAAGCAGGTAATATTTTTAGCACTAGGCACGAAGACTACAAATTATGAATTTCAGACCTAACTAGGGATTGTAACGAAGACCTTAAATAACTGAACTGCCTACTCTTATTTCAAAATCATGGTTCACTGTTACTTTGAAAAGCAATTTTATTCAAATTGGTTTTCATTTTTCATCTCTCAATGCACACTATTCTGTCTTGCTCACATCTCTCATTTCTGATGGTTCCATTTAGGACCTGCAAGATCCCTCGAGACCTTTTCTAGCCCAAACAAAAGCCATTTAAACATGATTCATGCAGAATCAGAAAGACTGTGCAGGACACCCCATTATTTTACTGTATTAGTCCACAAACTATAATAAGCACAACAGAACCAGAAATAAAGAGTTTAGAACCAGACTGTAAAATCTGTAGTCAGTTATAGTGCGAATTACCAAGCCTGTTTTTTCCAGTCAGTAACAAAGCTCCTCCCCAATCTGAAAGGAAAAACAGCTGACTTTTGCACTCCGCCATCCCACCTTTGGGAATTTGTTCTAGCATATCAGTAAACATCAAAGAAATCAATAAGGACATTCACCAGCATAGATCTAACAATCACCCTGAACCTTCACACTATTCACTGTCCTAAAGTCACTCTATGTCCTTTGCTTACCCAATATAGTGGAAGTGCCTTGCGCAATGGTGCTAGAGAGCAGAGATAAGACCAAAGATTTTCTGTTTGAAGCGAGAAATGCTTAAATCAGACAAAGTTCTTTGGCTAAATCTGATATCTTTTAGACCAACTATACCCCTGCTACTAAATAAGACACTGGTGACAAAGTACATCACATCTAAAATACCATCCACTCCAGTTTAGAGACAAATGTGGTACCTTTCTACCCATTACCTCATAGGTACTAGTGGTAATATCCACACCTGTCAGAAGCTTTTTATGTTTGTTACATAATTGCAAGTGAATTATCTGTGAAGGGCTTTGACTCTAATGGAAAAAGCTGTACTGAGAACAGCTTCTGACCTTCACTACCTACCCCATATGGTAACAGGGAGCAGTGGTTTAGCTTATTGTAGCAACCCAGCGCTTCATGCAGTTTTCTTCATGTAGTGAAAAAGACTACAAGCTGAATTTTCAGAAAGACTGCCCAGGCTAGACCTGCCAAGACAGCATTTAGGAATTGCAAGTAGTATAAGAAGGCTACCAGCATTTAAATGTGATTTTCAGCAGGAAGTGCTCAGGAGCAAGAGGCTCTTGGTAAGCATACACAAAAGAGCAGCAGACCCATGGTCTGGACTGGCCCCAGAAGGATTTAGGTTTCCCTTTCCAAAATACACACACACACTCAGACATGACACACAAAGTAACAGTCAAGTGGGTAAACAGATTTTCATATGTACCTCAATGTAACTGTTGATTAAGACAAAGCATAACATTGACCGTTGGTCAGAATCTCCCATGGTCTCATTATGATTGTGGGTCTCCAGTAAAAGGAGGGCTAGTTCTAATATGGAAAAAAAATGCCTGATGCTAGGAAAGGCATTTGGGCTCTATGGGGTTAAATTTAGATTCCTGCCCCTGATATTCATGGCTGAGATTACTGCATGAACTCTGACATCTAGAAGTTAAAATGATCAAGCTGCACTACTAACATATCAGCATTTGAAGAGTCAGTGCTTCTCAGTACATATGGCTTTGGACACACCAGAGCGAGCTATAGCGCACCTTGGCACTGTAACACTCAAAACTCAAGGCATCTTCTTAAAATTTTTCTAGTGATGCAAGTAAAACTAAGTTTGGAAACCAAGGGCACCTGCTATACTCCTTCTCCCTTCCCACCTTTGAAAAAGCTGATATGAAGGACTGGCTGGGAGGTCCGGGCATTGGTAAAACAGACCCGAGACTGCATATGCTTTATTTGCGACAGTTATAATGCAACAACCCCTTCTGTACTGACATTACCCAAGCAAGGCTACTACCCAAGCAAGTCTCAGTTAAACCATCTTCTCTCATATGAATATGTCGAGTGTCATCTCAGTGCCTGCCCAGCAGCTTGGATAAAATCCAAAGATATTGAAATCAAAAGGGAGAATAAGCATGATGAGGGGAGAGGGTGTCAGCATCCATGCAAGAGAACGTGCAACAGAAGCATGAGTGAGCAGCAGACGCACCCAAGCATCAGAGGCCAGGACTAAACTAAGGGGGATAAGCAGCCACTCTCTCTTGGTTTGTTCATAATGAACATCCTCGGAGGTTTTTCAAGCAGCAGGATTCAGGGGTTGCCTGTAAGCTCAGGAGTGGTTTGAGCAGCCTTGCCTTGATCAAGTCACTGGAGAGACAGGCCTGGGGCAGGAAAATGAGGCACACACCTTTTAAGAGAGGAACACGACTGACTGGCTTCTCTGATACGTGAGCTGCAGGTCTCTTTCTGGGTGTCTGTTTTCCCACAGTCTCGAAGATGCTCCCTGCCTCCTCTGCCAAGGGAACATGTTGGCTATCCACATCTGTCTGCAAACTATTTGAAAGTTTAGCTGCTTCTTGTTGCAACTGTGAGATTTCCCCCTCCCCAAGGGCACAAGCTTCTGCTTCCACTTCCACTTGGTAGATGCTTTCAGAGGGCTTCAGCTTGGTGACATCATGGTTGCCTTCTGATGCAGACTGGTTGTCCTCATCATGGGCCAGACTTGCTTTGTGTTCAACACTGACAGCCTCTCTATATGCTGCAGCAAGATCCCCCCTAGGGATGCTTTCTACTGGAAAAACATGTGCCTCAAGAGCTTTCTTGGATGCTCCTGGATAGATACACGCTTCATGCATCGGGGAAACTTTCTGCCCTGGTGAGGGAAGTGAATCCTGCTGAAGTGTTTCATCAATGTCATGATCTTTGTCCTTTTCCTGCCCAACAGCATCTTCTTTTATTTTGCCTCTGGCATGCAGACATGACAGCCCATCTCGAACAAGGCCACTGTCAACTACTTGATCATATCCTACCACATCAACTCCTGGGAGCCATTTTTCAGGCCCGGCAATGAGTTCCTCAGGAGAGCTCCACTCACCTCCTTGGGTGCTTAATAACTCAGGAACTGCTGCTGCTTGTACAAATCCTCCAAAGGGCACACGATGAGCCGATTCAGCTAATGGCGCTTTATCCACGGCGATGCCCTCTTTGCCCCCAATGTCCCATGGTTCATTAAACAGTGATCGGGAGACAACATCCTCACTCTCTTCCAAGGTGGTAAAGTCTTTGGAGACATCTGTGAGCCCTGGTATTCTGACTTCAATTCTGGTAGGAGCTGCTGCTGCCTGTTCTCCAGCCGGCCTTCCACGTAAAAGGGGATGAAGCTCCTTAAGAACCTTTTCTGCTTGTTTTCCTGGCTGAATTTCCTTTTTTATCTCATCTGCCAAATGCTCCTGTAGCCCAGGTTCCACACCCTCCTCTAGTTTGGGAGAGCTCAGCTCCTCTGGAGTTGAAGAGGCAGGATAGCAAATGTGGCAAAGAGTTAGCAAAGGTTTTTCAATGGAAACTCATTCTTGCAATACTAAAGAGAAACTCAAGGACTTTTTTACAACCCCAAATGATCAAGTCTATCACGTGTGCAGTAGTGAGTTCAATATTGCAGGTTTTTTTGGAAGGTATATTTTGTCCTAAAATCAGCAGCACTCATTGCTTTAAGGGTACACATTACACCATCTGTCAATTCTGACTGTCTGCTCTGTTTCTGGAAAGAGTTAGCATTGAATCAAACACAGGGTTTTGCCATTCCAAATCTACACTATCCTGTGTCCCACGCTATATTTTTTCAGAGGAAGTCACCTCTCCTCCTCCTCCAGTGCTATACTGATGTGGTTTTAGGTAGGCAATGTTGGATAGGGTGGGTGGAGCGAGTGGATTCTACCCTGTCCCTCCCTCTCTCTCCAGGGACCTGGTCAATGAATGCATGCCATGAAGGCTGATAATGGATTAACGTTCTCTTAAAACTACTACGACTCTGCATTTTTATAAAAGTTACCAAACTATCTAAACTCTACTAAAGAGCGTTGGATTATTAGCTCTT
>NW_017728943.1:2668844-2670656 GCF_001723895.1 Crocodylus porosus | reverse complement strand
GGCATCTGGTTGTGATGCAAAGATTGAATGATGGAGAATTTACCACATCCTTAGGAAAGTTGTCCTAACTGTTAAATACTCTGTCAAAAGTGGGTAGCCCTAGTATTCTGAATGTGTGTATCTCCACAATTTCAGCCACTGGATTCTTTTATGCCTTGGTCTACTAAACCAGAAAACCTCGGTTGGGCTTCTGAAACATCAAGTCAACCAAACCCAAATGACAGAAATGAAAATCACTACTGAATGAGTCTCATATCAAAACATTTTTAAAAAAAAATCCAATGGCTAAATGAAATCGCTACCAAGGAGACCCCTAACTGGTGACTGAAGGCAGACATAGCATTTTCAGCAATTGGCAAAAACACGTGAAAATCAGTGGCAAGCAGTGGCAAACTCTTTATGACTAGAGGGTACTCCAAAGATACTAGTAACCCTGCCTGCAAAAGCCTGTTGGCTTGGAGATCTCCTGAAAAGAAATGGAATTTATTACCTAGTGTATTACTGAATGTACTACTCAGACATACCCAGTGAATTCTTTGGTCACATTTCCATAATCCATTTGTTATTTTAATTAAATGTAATAGAATGTAATAGATGGTCAAAAAGTTATGCATGTCCACAGGTGTGTGTCACCAATCAGATCTATCTCTGGTAATTCAAAGACAATAACTGTATCACCATTAAAAGGAGCTGCCCCTTTTAAAATTCTAAAAGGGGCAACAATTTACTACAGAAAAATTCCTAGTACATAGCACAGAAAAAGGAAGTCTTACTGAAATCTGGCGATAAAGAAAAACGGTTAGAGGTGGAGAGAAAGAACTGCAGACACTGAGCACAGCCTACCCCACATCTGTGCTAATACTTTCTACCCTGATCTACTGCACCCTGTATGAGTCTCATCTTGGCCCACCTGCACGTGGGATCTGCCAATCAAAGAACTGCTGAAAAGCTGTGAGATATGGACTAAAAGCTTCTGCTGGAGAGTGGAGTAGGAACAAACTAGCAGATACTAGGAAGTGAAAAAGATGAGCTTGGGCCTGAGTTGAAGAGATAAAGGCTGGTTTTTTGTTTTGCTAAATCACAACCACATCAGAGCACACTGTTCTCAGCTGTACAAGCAGTGTGTGTTTCTGAGCTTAGGAGCACAGCACTAAGGAAGAACATATAATGTGCACTGATCCAGAAATTTATTTGGTACCTATGCCACCTAGAAAAGGGTCTCAAAAATGAGGATTTAAATCAGGTTTAAAAACAGAGTGTGATGCCAAAAAGCACAAGTTGGAGTGAGTGATCATGACAGCTTTCTAATCTAGAGTGCATGCAGCCTCCTGTTCTCACTGTGTCAAGTGACAAAGGGGTAAAATTTCCAAACATTTGATGATGGCTCATCTCTGCTCCCTCTGAATGCAGTTAGACCAGCACTGGGTGCTTTTGAAAATCCCACCTGGAATTTCAGTCAAATGTAAATTCAGCACAGACAAGAAAAGCCTTTTCAGATCACCTACTTTAAGTTAGTATATCCCCTTCATTAAACACATCTTTTCTCAGCTCAGTTAAGAAGATGCAAAAGATCTCTCTCTATGTAGATACACTGTGTAGCACAGTGGTTAGCTTTGTAAATTAGATCTATGTACCTGGTCTACAGAAGTACTTATCACTTCAGTATTAAAACAAGTACAAAAATGTGCCTGATTTGAAGATGAAATGCTAAGTTAGACTTATAATGGGTGCCAACTTCATCACATGCAAAGTGAAAATTAGACATGGTGATATGAAGATAGCCAACTCCGTGCATAGATTCAAAAAGCAAAC